>NC_134808.1:49093136-49100636 GCF_046742065.1 Oratosquilla oratoria
ACATTTATAATTGCAAATCATGTGGAAAAGAAAGGATAATATATCGTTGATCAGGTAGGAATTGTTGGAGAGGTATGGGAATTAAAGGAAGTTGCTATAGTTAGTGAAAAGCTTCCACAAAATGATGATTACGTGTGAAGGTATATAGAAAAGACGCTTTTCAACTTTTATAAGGATATAAATCAAAACAAAGTAATGTCGTGGCACATCTGCTGAAGAGGATCACAGATAGTGATCGAAAAAATACGGATATTTTTACTTTCGTTTATTCTTCTCCGAAATTGGGTCATTAGTATAATTGTATAAGGATGGGATAACAAAATATTAGAAAAATAGTTCAAGAATTAGTGAACAGATTTTTTGGATCTGTGTAAAAATGAATGTAAATACAGAACGAAAAATCTGGAGGGAAGGACATTAATCACTGAACTGAAAGGCGGAGGGGAGGGGGGTGGAAGTTTTCAAATAGATGTTGGTAGAAATGGAGGTGGCTCCAGAAACGAGCCTGATGAAAGCGAGAGTGATGACAGGGGAGATAACAGAGGGAGGGGTGGGCAGGAGCATGCCAATGAAGACAAAGGGTGGGACGAGGCGGTGTGTGTGTGTGTGTGTGTGTGTGTGTGTGTGTGCGTGTGTGACGGAGCTATATTGTACATTTCCACGGAAGCGTGTGGCACAAGTTTTGGATGCGCACAGCAGAAACGTAGAGTTAAATTTTCTCAAGAGGACGAGCACTTCTGATAATAACCAAAATAAAATGAAGAATTTCAGCACGAGCGATGAAATATGTTGTTCTAGAATAATGCGATCATAGGAAAAAATACATAACGGCAGAAGAACAAAGTTTTGTTACGAACTAAAGATAGATGGAAAGAAAGAGGCAGAGAGGTGGAAGACACGGCGATAAGATACCAAAAGAGAGCGCTTAAAGTAACAGAGAATATGAAAGGAACAGGAAGATAAATGATGAAGATGAGCAGAGAAAAAAGTGAAGAATATTTGAGGCACACACAGAAAAGTGACGAACCTGTGTAAATGCGATTTTTGAAATATATATTTTCAAAATCTGAACATGAATTTCAGATCACAGAATTGCTTTTCGATGTATATTTTTAGATTTAGTCGTGGTATGTTTGTCTTAATGATTATGCTACTAATAGAATATATACCGTATATATGAATTCATATACATTAACAAATGTTATTAAAAAATTCTTATAAATCGTAAAATTAGGCCTAATCATTATGTAAACACTTATACCAATGAAACAATATATAACATCTAATGATATAAGCCTTCTCAATATTTTTTCTCTCTATCTCTTTTCTAAAAAGAGCAATGTTAATGTTAAAAGTATTTCTATCTATCTTCAGGTTGTAAATAACAGCACAATGCTCATGGCCGATTGGAAAATTAGGTTTACAAAGATTAATTAAATCGGGTAGCTAATATGTACTCAGCGTTGTCGTCATCGACCGTTTTCTAGTAATTCCTTGGTATCTTGACATTATCCGTTCTTCCAACTCCTGCTCACATCTGCCACTCATTATGTTTGCTAAAAAATGATAAACAAAATACATTTGAGTGCACCATATCAACAAAGTGTCTCCACAGAGATAAAAAGATCGAATGTCAGAATGCGGAGCCCTGATTGGTGGAGAATGGAGGTGTGACAGCACGAAGCCCTCTCATTGGTTGGCATAGTCGTTACTCTTAATGGATGGGAAATAATAGGGCATTAATCTTTTTCGGGCTGCGTGGGAACGAAACTCTGGACTCTGTTTTTTGTTCAGGTAAAGGTAGATTTTTGCCAGTAATCCGACCCGTCACCTAAAGTAGGTTTAACAATTTGAAAACTAGTCTGATAATCGGATCAGGGTATTATATTGCATGTATATGCTTATATGTCACACATATATATATATATATATATATATATATATATATATATATATATATATATATATATATATATATATATAGAGATAGGTAGATAGATAGACATATATTTATAAACTATATGCTGTGCACTGTATATTGTACATGTTATTGTGTATGCATAATGTGTATGCTAGTAGTAGTATGCTTAAAAATGCGTCGAAATGTGTATGCGTGTGTAAGACGGATCTCTTCTGCATGCTTACATGGACTAAACTCGAATTCGTGTGGTCTGACTAGACTATTTCTTCTTTCGCGTTCTATACGGAAAACAATGATTCGTAATATCTTTTCAAATGCCTCGTTTATTTCAACTTCTTCCGTTCCACACAGAGGAGTCTTTTTAGTCGATTATGTCCGCCCATTTTATAGTTCTGAAGACAGCTGTCGTATCACATTCCACTTTCTTATAATGTCGACAGTTCGGCTTATCAAGTTTTTCCTCCAAAGTTGTGTCAGCTAGGCTCGAGTCCGTTTCGGTTGTTGCTTTCTTGTGCTCTCTCTCTCTCTCTCCCTCTCTTTATCTCTCTCTCTCTCTTTCTCCACCCCCCTCTCTCTCTCTCTCTCTCTCTCTCTCTCTCTCTCTCTCTCTCTCTCTCTCTCTCTCTCTCCTTCTTCCTCTCCCTCTCCCTTCCTCTCCCTCTCCCTTCCTCTCCCTCTCCCTCTCCCTTCCTCTATATATTTCTTTCCACCTTCCTCTCTCTCTCTCTCTCTCTCTCTCTCTCTCTCTCTCTCTCTCTCTCTCTCTCTCTCTCTCTCTCTCTCTTTCCCTATCCTTCTTCCTCTCTCTCACCCTCTTTATCTTTCTTCCCACCTTCCTCTCTCTCTCTATCTATCTCTCACGCACAAACAACACATACATATACATTTGTGTGTGTGGCGGGGGCGGGGGCACACTACTGCAGCATATTCCAGACTGCACTCTCATGATGCTCCTCAGCAATCTGTCTCTATTAACTCCTTTTCCTTCTTCACTCACGTAACTGCTTTACATTTCATAATGGCACGGAGTCCTCTTCATTTTACTGTTTATTTATCTTTATAACAAGTGTTTTTCCCCCTTATTAGGGAGGTGGCCAAAGGTATAAGGAATACACCCACCTCCACCCATTCCACTCCCATCCACCACCCCTTTCCTCCCTCTCATCTTAGCTCCTCATGGATGACGGGTCATCCCTGTATCCCGCCCACTACCCTGGGTCAGAAGGAATGTAGCAAGACACAGTACATCCACAGCAAGGCCGCTTCACTTAATCGGTGATCTCCCCCTCTCTCCGCCACCTTATGCAGAAAAAGAGAAGACGGGGAGAAGTTTCATCGGGTTGCGTCAAAATATCATTTATACATAAATACTCCCTAACCCCCCTTATTCCCCACCCATTCCCTTGTTTGCGTTACAGTATTATCCATACACAGCCATTTTCCAACCTGGACAAAAACGCCTAAAAGGGCCACCGGCCATCACGGTGGCCTCTACAGGCGCAACGGGCCTCTACATCATCAACGACGAAGTCCTCTAAACGTCGTTTCATTGTCGACACCGGTGCTTGTAGGTCCATATTTTTCTGCATCCGCTGCAGAACGCTGGGTCCCCAAGGACGTTGGCGTTAGGCTCGTCGCCGCTAACGGCACCATCATCGCCACCCTCGGGTGGAAACGCCCGTCCCTCACCTTCGGGATTCGCCGCTACTCCTGGAACTTCATTCTGGCAGACGTCAGGACACCCCTCCTCGGTCCTGACTTTCTCGCTCGTCACAGGTGATGTGGTTAGTTAAGGGGTCACTGCAGTAGTGGCGTGTTGCCACACAGGGGTCGACGTCGCTAAAAGCCGCTTGGTCTGCGCAACTGCATCCCCTTCGAACTCCCTGCAAATCGCGCCACGGCTAATCACGCTCGCCGCCATCGACGCTAGAATCTCCTAGGTCCACCTGCTCACGGAATTCCCCGACGTCTTCAAGCCTGGGCTGCGACAGACACCACAGACGCCAGCTAAACATGGCATATACCGCTACATCAAGACGTCTAGGCCCCCTGTACTTGCCAAATACCGCCAGAGAAACTCACCGTCGACAAGAAAACCTTCCAAGAGATGGGGAGACTAGGCCTCTGCCAAAAGGCCTCCAGCCCTTGGTCCTTCCCTCTCCATCTCAAGAAGAACGACTGTTTCTGGCGCCCATGTGGAGACTTCCGGCGGCTGAACATGATGACTGAACCTGACCACTACCTACTCTCAAGCATCGCATGAGGGGGCGACCAAGGATGAGGTGGATGGATGGGGCATTGGAAAAAAGGGGAATGTCTGTTGAGGAAGGAAGGAAGGAGACAGAAGACAGGGGTGAGTGGAGAATGGTTGTGTATGGATGATGCTGTGATGCATGGAAGGGGGTGGATGGGAGATAGGGGGTTTGGGAGTATGTGTGAATGGTATTTTGACGCAGCCCGAGGGGATTTCTCCCCGTCTTCTCTTTTTCTGTATGAAGGAACGGAGAGGGAGGGTCGCCGATTAAATGAAGCGGCCTTGGCTTGGATGTGCTGTGTCTTGCTCCATTGTTTCTGACCCAGGGCAGTGGGAGGGATGCAGGGATGACCCGTCATCCAGGAGTCAAAATGTGAGTGACAGAGGGGGGGGGGGGATGGAAGTGGAGTGAATAGAGATGGAATGGGTAGGAGTGGATTTTATACCTTTGCTTTTAGCTACTTCCCTTGTAAGGGGGGAAAGACCGTCGGTATATGAATGTACTGTATGTATGTATTTATTTTTATTATTATTATTATTTTATTATTTTTATTATTTTTATTATCATTATCATTGTTATTATTATTGTTATTATCATTATTGTTATTATTATTATTACTATTATTATCATTATTATTATTATTATTATTATTATTATTATCATTATTATTATCATCATCATTATCATTAGTATTACCATTACCATTACTTTCCTTATTATTATAATTTTCATTACTATTATCCAATGCATCCAATCAGGACCAAAAGTTGTACTGTCAAGATGAATCCTACTTGGAACTGCATCTCAGTTCGTACGAATACCTTTGTGCAAATGTCATTTAGAAATAGGGACGGGGTTGGACGCCAAAGGTTTTCCCAATTTGTAGAATATGGAAATGTGTTATTTTTGTGGTCCCTTGGGTAATGGCAATCTTTCCCCAGGTGTGATCCTATAAAAGGCGGGGGAGCGTCAACGAATCCCTTTTTATATCCTTCGTTGCAAGCGCCCTCAATGCTCTCTCTCTCTCTCTCTCTCACTGGCGTTCAAGTGGGCTAAGTGAGGAGGTGAGCGCTGTACTGTGGTATCTATCTCTCTCTCTCTTTATCTATCTATCTATCTCTCGTTCCCTCTTTCTATTTCTCTCGTTCTCTCTTTCTATTCTCTCGTTCTCTCTCTCTCTCTCTCTCTCTCGTTCCCTCTTTCTATTTCTCTCGTTCTCTCTTTCTATTTCTCTCGTTCTCTCTTTTTCTCTCTATCTATCTATCTATCTCTTTCTATCTTTATCTCTCTCTCTCTCTCTCTCTCTCTCTCTCTCTCTCTCTCTCTCTCTCTCTCTCTCTCTCTCTCTCTCTCTCTCTCTCTCTCTCTCGTTCTGTCTCTCTCCCTATGTTTTGGTTTCAATAAAATTATACAATGCATATTTGTTTATATCTTGTTAGAAGAAAGACATTTATGTTATTGGTTTACCTGTGCAGTATTGTTCAGTCACTACTAAATTATCGGACATGTATTGTATATTTCTTTTGTTACTCATCTTATGATAATTTTATAGTTGCTGAGTAATTAACTTGTCCTTTGGGTGACTTCCATTGGCTAGCGTCAGCGGAATGTTTTTCATTTTTATTCTTTCTATTTCGTATCATTTTTAATATTGAAGGCACACGTAGGGGTAGGGGCTTTCACTTTACCCACAATTCTTCGGATCAAGCCTCTATGTGACTACCCTTTCCATTCCTGTTCTTGGTAGGAATGGTCTACTTGTCCCAGCTAAGTGGGTTCTAAGGGAGTTCCTTTCGTTTTCTCCACCGATGATTATCTGTTGTGGCTACGACTCCATGAGCAGAATCTTTATCAAGGAAGAGTGTCGTATGTTTACATAACCGTTGATGTTCACGAATTATACCGGTAAGCAAGCCTTGGCAGAACATCACGAAGCAGTTGTTAGTTTGATAGAAAGTCATTCAACAACGTCGTACATTTTGTTTGAGGGAGTTCATAACACTATGGTCAGTTTCAATCCTTCTAGCAACTTATTAACGTGACTCACAAAAATATCAAGTCATATGAAACGTCTCAAGATCTCATTATCCTCGTCACATGCATGGGCGGGCTGAATTATATCACTCATTAGGGTTCCAAAGGTCTAAACATTGGTCTTTGTCCAGGCGGCCTGGAGTCCAAACGGTCTAGCTTACCTGAGCAGTGACTCAAGTACTTCAACCAGGATCTCCAAAGACTCCGCAAGAAGTGCAGCGTCATCGTCGAAGATAATGTCAGAGACCATGGCGTTACAATGGATGTCCACCAGTAAGAATAATCGGTAGATTTGCCATGTTGGGGCGATAACACTCACCCTCACTCATTCCTGAATTGATTGGGAAGAAACGGGACAAGCCTCCTTTGCACTTAAAAACACTCTTTCACAGAGTACAGGTCAGAAATCAGATTGATAGTCTTTACAGAAACCCCTAGTAGCGCCTCTTTTATCAATTGCATTCAAAGCGTTAAGAAAAGTAACTAATAAAATAACATTAAAATAATTAACATTAACATTAATAATAATAATTAATAATTATTAATAATAATGATAATAATTGATAAACATTAAGATAATATTTTATTTTCGTTTCATTGTCTATGATTAACAATCAGTAAAATACTAAAATAATGCAATTGTGTGGCCAATTAATTAATACAATTGTGGTTATTCCAAGAGTAGGCTGTATAGATAAAACTTGACGCGGCAGGAAAAAATTGACTGTATATTTGAGATCAGCGTGCCAATTGTAGTCTAAATCAATTTGACAATCGTGCGGATTAGATGAGTTTAGCTCGAGTGGTTGAATTGTGGAGGGAATATGAACGCAAAGTGTCAGATTTATTTAATTTTTGGGAAGTGTGCGTTGGGGCAGCGTTTTCGTCATCATAAACTGTTTCGAAACGGAAATA
This sequence comes from Oratosquilla oratoria, assembly GCF_046742065.1. Classification (NCBI taxonomy): domain Eukaryota; kingdom Metazoa; phylum Arthropoda; class Malacostraca; order Stomatopoda; family Squillidae; genus Oratosquilla; species Oratosquilla oratoria. The sequence continues at coordinate 49,100,262 of NC_134808.1, forward strand.
TTGACAACCGAATTTGACGGAAGGGTTAAAAGGTGTTGAAAGGTCTACGAAGGTGGTATGGAATTCTCCAAATCAAAGTACACGTAATGCATACAATTGTTTCTTGTAGCATATTCATTTGATACAACTGATCTATTCCTGAATCTGAATTGGTCGTCTGACTAAACGTCCATTTCCTCCGGATATATTATCCCCCACACTTTTATCCATCTTTCACACATACGTAACAAGCTCTGGCTTTCACTGATTCTGAAGAATAAATACGTAACAATTATTCTATTTAATAACATATATATCTCCTATGTCGTGTTATTAAGAAGACTAAACAAAGGAATCTACTGTTCTTAATTCGGAAATTTAGGAAAAAGTTTCTGC
>NC_134808.1:49103136-49120636 GCF_046742065.1 Oratosquilla oratoria
GGGTCCCGTCTCCTATTCTCTATTTTTTTCTTTATCACAACTATTGTGTGTACGTGTGTGTGCGTGCGTGTGTGTGTGTGTGTATGCGTGTGTGTTTTCCTGTGTATTTATCTTCGTACCATACGAAACAGATGAACTAATGAGGTTCTTTTACTCATCGTCACGAACGCGTGCCTTGAGCAAAGCCAACGCGACTGAGCAGAGCTTTAAGGGAGGGAGGGGCCAGCGGTCTCCCTCCGCGGAGAGAGTGAGAGAAAGAGAGAGAGAGAGAAAAGGGGGGAGGGGCGTTGCAGGTCAAACCCCGAAGTTGAAGCAGATAGGTCAACAGTTGCAACAACAGCAGCAAGAGGCAGCGGACACCTCTAATACCATCAAATCCAGCACCAGGTGATGATTGCTCGACTATCCATTCCCCAATAACCTGTCTTACAAGCGTCTGTTAATTGGGGGGAAACTTAACGTCAGCACAATTATGAAAAAAATTGTGTGCAAGTTCAAGAAGCTCAGTCATTACAGAGAAGAGAAATTCATTGTATAGGGACGAAAAAAGAAAAAGGGAAAGGCACATTAGAAGGTGAATACGTTCAGTAGAGAAGGAACTTCCACTCTCCCCCGTCTTCCATCGGCTTTGGGTTAAACTGGATAAACCATTAGACATGATTGTTAAGACATCGACCCCATTTTTTGGGGTAAGACACCATAAAACATTCGAACGCACACGCACACACAGAGTGATAGATATTTGGAACAAATTAGACGAAAAAATAGTGTGTGCAAACACCATACAAGAATGTAAGAACAAACTTGATCTTGCGAGATACAAAAAACGGGTCACCACGAGTATAGCTCCCCTTCCCGTAAAATACAACTAGGTAAATACACACACAAACACACACGCACACACACACACACACACACACACACACACACACACACACACAAGATTCTTGGCGTAATACACGATGCATCCATATCATTCCAACATAAAGATAAAATGTATGTTTTGACTCAACTTACTTAAATCACTTGCAGGGACAACATTCGGACAAAACAAACTGCCTCTTCAGTATACAAACAATATATACGGTCAGTGATGAATTATGCGAGCCCCACATGGACCTCTAACCCCACTGAGACACACCTCACTGCAGACTCTACAGAGCAAATCCCTAAAGATAATTGCAATCTGCATAAACACAACACCTACAGACCACCTACCCCATGAAACGAGTCCTCAAAGTCAAGGTTCCCCATTGATATGAAAGGCACACAAACATTTGTTTGCTGCAGCCTTCTCAAACACAGCCCACCCACTACACCACACGGCAAAACACCCACACACGCTAAGAAACATCAGAACAACACCCAAACACTTACAGTATATCACAGGCAAATACTCTCTTCTCATCCTCCACAACCACCAGAAATCCGACTCCAGAAGCATATCCATAATCAGATCGCTCACTGCTCCATTAACAAACTGAAAGACAATACATTGCTGCATGCCAGACCCCCTGATATCCATCCTTCCGAATCCTCTCTCCCCCGAGAGGACAGACCTTCTGGCCAGGCTGCGGTGTGGCCACCGTCCAGCTCTTCTAAGTTACCAGAAGAGGCTGGATGACTGCATTGCAGACAATTGTCCAGGATGGTACACTTCACCCCTATACTATTCATAACATTATGGAAAACTGCATTGTACACGAATAAGCACGCCAACAACAGAACATATACTGTATATGTGATCTGTGGAAAAAAACGTTCCACCATCCAGCTCCTCTAAGTTACCAGAAGAGGTTGGATGACCGCATCACAGATAACTGGCCAGGATGTAACACTTCACCCCATACTATTACAACACATGATGGAAGACTGCATTGTACACAATTACGCACGTTAACAACACAACATATAATGTATAAGAGATCTGTGGCAAAACCCCATTCCAACCGTGGAGATGGGACTGCTCGTCCAGACAGTCTAGGGTACGACAACAGCAACAACAACAACAATAACAACAACATCAACAACAACAACAACAACAACAACAACAACCACAACAACAACCACTGGGATTTAGACTTAATCTTTAGCTAAATGATTTGATGATTGGACATTTGGTATAGGCAAGGCTTATATAAACGCAACTATTACCTCTTCCTTTATCAAAGTGAAATGTGATGTAATTTGGGTGATTCAATTTTTGTAGTCCACCTACTATGGAGTTTATTGCATCTTTATGAAAACATTACTGTGGGGTTGAGTAAAGCGCCAGTTAACATGAGGGTCTGTTTGGCTCCAGTATCTCTGAAGACGTGAATTGAACGATTTTGTCTATTCACTATCCACCTCAACAACATCCAGCTCCCTGTATCCGTCGACCGGGGATCCGGCCAGTATTAAACTTCCTGAGTACTTCTTCAGAACAGACCTCCAAGAAATCTGTGAATGAGGTCATGACTGTATACAAAGATAACCCAGTGTGTAACCTGAGGCAGCACATCAAACACAAGCCGCAAAAACTAGAAATCAAGTTATATGTCAGGGCTTCTGTGGATGGAATCATATGGAGCTACACTAGAGGAAGAGTACATTGGAGGCCCAAATCTTGTACCATGTCGCCCTTCAACCCCACAGTCATCTTTACAGGCGATGACGGGAATGGTGGAGGGAAGGAGAGCAAGAGGAAAGCAGAGGGAGAAGTATATGGACGGGCTGATGAGGGCGACGGGAAAACAACTCAAACCAGCACAGATGTTACAAGTAACTAGGGACCGTGAACGGTGGCGCTCCATGGTTGCCGAAGTCCAAGAGGACATGGCGCGACGGTAAGGTAAGGTAAGGTACCTTACCGGCCTGGAGAGAGAGTCATACACCTCAAAGAAAAGAGCTGGAGGTTCACGGGGACAGCCAAGGGTAATAGAGTAGAAAGGCCTCCACTTTAGACCACCAAAGAGACAGAGAAGAAAGGTGCCTGTGATTACTTCACAACTGACGAAGGGTCTTCGGCCCCAAGTTTAAAAATAACAAGGTTGTCACTCTCCTGTCAACAGGCACGGGAGTGGGGGCCGAGCGGTCAGTCCACAGACACACAGGCAGGCAAACCAAGAGTAGGAACGAAGTGGGCTCCCCTGGAGTCATCAAGAACTACAGTGCACCTGTACCGTACCCCCACGAAATCAAAGAGGTGGTGTATACGGCTATTTGTATATAAAATCGATACCAGCATCATTAATGCCTAGGTTGTGTGCAGGCTATTTATTAATTTATGTTTTTATTTGTTTGTTAGCTTACTCGTTTGTTTATTCATCTATTATATTAATTTATTTATTTATTAACTCATCCATTATTTTTTTTATCGCTCCTTGAAATATGCAGGTAAGAAAATATTCACTACTTACCATTAGCTGTAACCAGGTGCGATGAAAACCCTTTGTATTCCAGATGTAACTTATACAATCCCCGTTAATGTACACAAACGTCGCCTTTATTCCCACGCCGGTGAACAATTCCTTGGCGGTGCAAGCCAAGGAAACCTGCGCCGCGACGCATCACAGCACACGAATTTCCAACTCGAGACATTTCTATTGGATTGCGGTGTATTGGCTTATGGCCTCAATTTTTTTTTTTTTTTTTTTTTTTTTTTTTTAACTCCATTAAGTGTATGATATTCTCAACATAAAGAACGTAAAAACTATTTTAGATTTATTTTTCGCATGTATGTAAGAAGATTCAGCAAAATCTAATGTGAAGAAAAATCTAGAAGGGTCTCGTACATTGTCCTTACACATGTGCATGCAATGTACCTAGTTGGATCTGCAACTGATCCACCATCCCAATCTACTCTTAGGTTAGATCTATCCACTTTCTTGTTTGATGGCATTGCTTAACGTTTTGTCACTATTTAGAATATTTTCACCTCTTGTGTTACCATATTAGGCCCAGGGAAGACCTCGGAGTACTACAAGAAAATCTTAACAAGTTATTTGTATGTTTAGAGAAATGACAAATGAACTTCAATATCTCAAAATTCAATGTGTTAAACGTAGGTTAACATAACCCAGAAAACGGATATAACTTAAATAACACCATTTTAGAGAAAAGATAATGTGAATTTTTTTTTTGGGAGTGTTAGTAAGTCCTGACCATAAATCCAGGAGACAGTGCATTAGTGCCAGGGATAGAGGTAACAGAGCATTAGGATTTATTGCTAGGGCGGTTACAAACAAAAATGCAGAGGTAATTATTAAATTCTATTTGGCGATAATTAGACCCATCCTTGACTGTGTAGTACAGTTTTGGTCTCCGTACTATAGAATGGATATCAATTGACTAGAATCAGTACACAGGAGAATGACCAAAATGATACATAGGCTCAGAAATTTCCCTGAAGAAGACAGACTTTGGGACTTACTGGAAAGACGGAGAATCGTGGTGATCTAATAGAGGTATTCAAATAGGTCAAGGACTTTAACAAGGGTGATGCAGGCAAGGTCATCATATTAAGACAGCAGGGTGGGACTCGTGGTATTGTATTTAAGTTGGACAAATTTAGATTTAAGAAGAAACTAAGCAAGAACTTTTAACCAAGAGAGTGGTTAATGAATGGAATAGACTTAGTAACCATGTACTGAGTAATGAAACTATTAGTTGTATTAAGAGATGGTTAGATAACGTTATGGATGGGGATGATAAATGGTAATGAACATGGAACTGCCTAGTGTATGCCTTATGGTCTCTTGCAGTCTCCTTTATTCTTATGTTTGTATGTTCAGTTCCCTTTAAAAGCTTGTAAACATGTACCAAGTCCCCCTGAATACCATTTTAGGGGAAATATTTTTGATTATTTAGGTAGCTTTCATATGATTTATGTCTAGCATTTAGTACCAGTTTTGCTGTGTTCGCAGTCGTACATCTTCCAATCTGTCACTGTCCGGTAGGATTCAGAAACCATTCGGAAACAGTATATTTCAAATGTGGGTGGACTGATGGTTTATATAATTGGTGGATGACATAGATTGTTAGTCCACTTACATTCGGAATATGCTGTAAATAGGACCAAAGGGCCATTTATACATAGAAAAGGTAAAGGTTAACCCTGTGACGTCTACAGAAGTTTACTTATGATTGATCAGATGACCATGCGGTACCTGGAAATAGACAAAGAATTGAATATGGACGCCAAAAAAGTGACTGGGATCGGATCAACACTTAATAGTCCATCAAAACTAGGGTTGTACCCGCCACTAATTATAACAGAAATGAAACATGCTGTAATTTAATTGTTAGCCCAAAGTGAATGACATATTGAACATCCCCCAAAAATAGGAGTATTGGAATAATGTTTATTTTGAGGTACAATTACAGCCTAATTAAACTACAGACAAACAATTACAGCCTAATCAAACTACAGACAACATTAGCACACGTAGAGTAAAATACATTAAAATGTCCTCCATCTCAAATATATTAGGAACTCAGTTTGACTGCTGCCAAGATAGTGCTGTGACGTCTTTATTCTTGCCTACAAAAAGACAATCCAAGAAATGACGTAAGGAGTTGGAAAGAATTCAGAAGTCTCACCAATAGAAAACATTTCTAACGTGTTTGGATAAATGTCTTTACTTTGAACTATGGACTTGATATCTGACTTTTGCACAGTTGTGAGTTCTTCATCACTGGCCTTCTGAGCTTTAAACACTTTCAAGAAGGCCTCTCTGTCAATAGCAACAGGTCACCGAACTTTTTTTTCACAGACGAGCAACGGGCTGCGTCCGACCTCGCTACGTGGGGGCTCGGTCCTTCGGCGAGCTCGCTTTGTTCGCAGGCGCCTTCAGCCTATCAGTCGTCTCCGTTGCCGTGACGTCAACACTCTCTCAGCCAATTAGGTACCTGAGGAGACATGTCGCCTTGAGGGATTTCCGGTTTCCCGTCCGATTTAGATCGATATCAACAGGAATTATCAGCATATAGATGAGACTTTGTCACTGTCACGTTGAAAACATTCGGGATTTTGTCTGAATGTTTTAAAGTTTACACTACATGATTGGTGATAAACTGCATCAACCGCATACAAGTCATGGGGAAAATTTATTCTCAGTAGTCCTGTCTCTGCCCATTTGTCACCTCGCTCTTCGCCTTTTTTTCTCACAATGTCATGGAAAACCATAGTTCCAACGGGGATGAGCACATGGTCTTTTTCTTTCCCTTGATATTTCCCCCCAGCTCCACGAAACAATGTTCTTTAACTAGAATGAAAATGAGAGAAATTCGCTAGTGACAGCAACATTAATCTGATAATTTTTATGACAGCCGCATGTAGGATTCGAACCCACTGCTTTCGGCCACCCGTAAGATTACCCTCACAGAGTAGCAGAGTGGATAAAGGCTCTGTGAAGATAACCTTACGGGTGGCCGAAAGAAGTAGGTTCGAATCCTACATGCGACTGTCATAAAAATGATCAGTTGAATGAAAATGTTGGTTCATTTGAACACATCCTTTGACGCGAGTCGTCGGTTGTTTTAGGTTTATGTCTCCCGCCGTATTTGTTATGATCCTTCCGACTTTCTTTATGCGCATGTTGCTCTGGCTGAACCCGTATATCATTATTGCACGAAGCGCTGGTCACCTCAATTGTGTTACAACATACTTGTCTCACCTGGGTCACCTGAGATCCATTGGAAGGCGATTCATCAAAGGATTACATAGGAGGATCATGCCGACAGAAGACCTTTTGGTCCATAACTAGGGCGGATGCGAAAAAATTATAATAATGATAAATAAATGAATAAAAATAAAATAATGATATAATGATGAATTATATTCTTTATTTATTTATCTATTCATTTATTTGTCATTATTATAATTTTTTCGCATCCGACCTAGCTATGGACCAAAAAGTCTCTTGTTGGCATGATCCTCCTTTGTAATCCTTTGTAATCCTTTCATGAATGCATAGTGTTCAAGAAAAATATCAAATAGATAAATAAATATAATAAAATAGAATAAACAGCTACGTCAAATTTACACAAGAATGGGGACCCTAATTCTAGGTTTCTAAGGTAAATATTGAGAAGTTATTGACATATATGAGCTAAGCCGAGGGTGCATTAGCCCTGTGGAACCTTAACATTCAAACTTAGAATTCATATTATTCCTATACTTGGATTGATTGGGATTTTTTATAGGTTATTTGTAATACTAATTCATACAAAATACATGCTGTTTTATTTCTGTTTCTGTTAGTGGTGGCTTTGGCCATTTTTGCTCCAGATTGATTGGACTATACAGTAGATGACCACAGTTTCTTGCAGAATGAAACTCGAGAGTCCAATACAGATCTCAAAAAACAAATAAATAAACTAACTAACCAACCAACCAACCAACTAACTAACCAGCCAACCAACCAACCAGCCAACCAACCAACCAACCAACTAATTAACTAACTAACTAACTAATTAACTAACTAAATAAATAATTAACCTCCAAGGGTCCGACGGTTGGTACTCAAGAACCTTGAAGGAGTTAGAAACGAAGTTATAATCCCATTTAAATTAACTGTAAGAAACCTTTAAGGACCGTGCATTGCAGTGTCATTCATTACGTTTAATTTTTTTTTTTTTTTTTTTTTTTTTTTTTTTTTTGGTATAGTGGTATTTCGTATATTGTTTTGTGAGTTTCGTATATAATTTAGTGTGTTTTGTGTATTGTCATCTATTTGTATTAATATTTGCACTGTGATAGTTTGTCATTCGTTTGTATGTGGCCCTTCGAATCGGATTCGAACCGCCACGTCATTATAGGCAACCAGTTTAGTTCTAGGTGATTTTTTTTTTCACTCTTACCCGGCATAGATTATTAGTAACACCTCTTCATTCTACGCGCACTTACCAAGTTATAATAGTTTTTTGGGTCAACTTTGTTATAAGGGTATAATCATTATCTCTCATCATAATTCATTGTCAACGAATGTTATGTAGTCAATGTTTGTGTGATCACGGTACGTTTGTTAGGTAAACGTTTGTTATGTTATAGTCAGTGTCTTATAATTCCTTGTCAACGTATGTTATCGGTGTTTGTTTGATCACGGTACGTATGTTTGGTTATATTTGTGTGTAGTCATGCCTGCCTTTTACAGGCTTCTGCTTTTATCCCTGCTGTTATAACATATCACCAAACCCACACCAGCCATTAATTCCACCTGGCACTCCACACATGTATCCAGGGAACTGAAAGTAAGGAAAATGTTATTCGTATATACAAAATGGTTAGAAAAAAAGAAGCCATAAGCTACAAGATGGGCCTCAAGTTCAGGCAAAAATATGAAAGCAAATATATGAGGTATAATCAATCACCATTTAGAGATGAATTGTCTGATTAAAGAAATCATACGAAAATTGTATAAGATATCTTAATACATTTTTCCTTAGAAATTAAGAATTAGGGTGGTTTTTAGTAATGCTCTTTAGAATTTTAAAGGAAATTGAGAAGATTATAATCAGAATATTTTCGTATCAAATATTAAACCGACGAGAAATATTTACTTTAAGCTGTCAAATAGCACTTTTGTTTTAGAATTACATTGAAACAATTTCGGTAGCTATGTACTATAGTCAATAATGGCATAAGCTTCCTGAGGAGGCGATGGAGTGTATTAGTTTAAAGTTTTGAGATTCATTTGGAAAACTTCTAATTAATATGCTATGATCTATGTCAATTTTATTTTGTTTTATTGTTTATGTGCTTGTTTGTGTGTTTGTTCATTTTTTCGTTTTATTTATTTTCTTTATCCAACCTAGTTATGGATCAAAAGTTCTCTTGTCAAAAGCTTTGCCAAAGTAATTCGTTATTATCAAATCCATCTTGGGTCTTGTGGAACTAACCTACTTGAATTTAACAACACAATCATGCCAAACTACAACAAAAGAAAGTGTATGTTTCAATGATCTAGTCTTCGAAAATTTTTTTGATACTGTCCTGCAAGAGAGATTATTGATTAAATTCGAAGCATACAGAATAGCATGGAGCTTATCATGGTGGGTTAGTGAATTTGTAACCAATCGTAAACAGCGGATTGTTCTGAATGGTAAACACATAGTTAGAAAGATGTTACAAGTGGAGTATTTGAGTGTTCCGTTCTTGGGTAACTTAGTGTGAATTTTTCAATATTTGTGTATGTGAATGCGATTATCTCCCTGAAGTATATGTATATAAGTAGCAAAAATACAAGTACTTTATATGTCCTAATAGTTTTTGCCAATAAATAATTAAGTCGTTTAAATGTATGAAAAGGCATGTCTTACCTGCTTGGGTTACTTTTAATGAATAATTTAGAAACGGTAGCTCACATATCATATTAGACTCGCAGTTGTAGAGCAATAGTAGTCAAAGTAGGTTAGATACGTTGTGGTAATATAAACAGATATATATGTTTGTACAATAATAGATACATGATTCTTTATGATCTCTTATAATTAGGTGTAATATTTGATTAATCAAAATAGCACCATATGTTTCCAAGGTTTAACATATGTCAGTTCATTCGAAAAGTCCGTATTGTTCACATGTGCTTTTTTCTTTGGTCTGAGAATTCTCATTATTAAACAAATTAAACTGATCAAGTGGACTTCTACATTGAACTTCCTTTTGTTACAGATGCGTCCGCGTGTTGCCAAGTAAGTTGTCTATCTTTCAATTGTTTGATTAGTTTGAGTGTAGTTGGGAAAGTTTACGGATATGTGTTCATTGGGAAGATTAAGGTAGAAACAGTGGGAGTATACAGGGGAGAGTAGTGGGAGTTTAGGAAATACAACATAGATTTCTTATTTGGGGGAGAGGTTAGGATAGGCTTGCAAGTAGTATTTAGGAAAATATACGGATGTAGATTGAGCGTTCTTGTATTTAGAGAAAACGTAGGACAGGGTTGATAGATAATTGTTGGAGAAATCCTGCGAATATATGGACCAGGGAAAGTAAATTGAAATTGATCAAAATGTTTTACATGATTAGTAAATCATACGTGAGGCTCAGAAATGGTGAGAATGAACAACGCAGTGTAATGTGAATGTACAGTTCCCTCAGAGATGTGCGAGGTAATTATACTAAACCAGGAAGGCTTGGCGGTAACTTCCAAACTTTATTCAATACATCACCAAACTAAACACAGCACCTGTAACAGAACCAAAATTCAACATTATACACATTCATGATTGAACCAAATACCCGGAAAATGCGTACAGAGCATACACGGAACATGCAGAACACAGCAGTATCCAAAATAGATCAAACCTACATGAGAATCAGCAGCCAAAACTTAGAGGGTACTTGGATAGGTGAACGTGTCCATCTACGTATGCGGTATAAACGTTAAGAAACAAAATTGGCCATTGCGCAACTCTACCACTGTACAGTATTATTACACTCTACCTTGGAAATTGGTATGTTATAACACATATGTAAAAGTTCACTATAAACCCACTATCGGAGAAAAAATGACGGAAGTACAGGGAAACTGTATATTTCGACCACTATCTGTAGTCCTCTTCAGCAGAATGATTCTGCTGAAGAGGACTACAGATAGTAGTCGAAATATACAGTTTCCCTGTACTTCCGTCATTTTTTCTCCGATAGTGAGTTTATAGTGAACACTCTACCTTCCTAAGAATTTTAACTCTATGACCTAAACAACTCGATCCCGTCTATAACGATTACGGGCCCTGGACCTGCGGGTATATTTTCTTATTGTAGGAGGTGATGTAGGGTACACTTCAGAAGTACCAGGAAACGAATTGCTCTCTTAAGGCTTTGGCCCATCCAGAACCCTACTTACATTCTAGAGCGTAGGTAAACCTAGAGCCCTATTCACATCTACAGACACCGTCGCATTTGTTTATAACTACGGTCTCCTTTGCAAAAGGAAATGGATTCTGGACATCGGGGGTAAATAACGAACAAATAAAGTTCGGCAAAAGGATTGATTGATTGATTAAAGGTTATCTGGCGTCGTAACTGCAGAGGTCATGGACGCCGTTCGGCCAAAGGAATAAGATTCAAATCTTCAAGTCACTTTCGCTCCCTGTCTTGCTGTACCGTTGTGCGACATGAACTTTGAATGCTGACTTGAAGAGGCGTCTTGATGTCTTCGGTCGTAAGCGCCTTCGGAGAACCATAGGGTATAGCTGGAAGGACTTTGTATAAAATCAGAGAATATATTGTGAGACTCATTCTAGGTCAGTCATCGACGCTTTGCTTCATTATTTTCTGTTTTCCAGTGAACACTTGAATATATATATGTATGTATATACATATACAAATACTTTCCTGAAGAGGGCTAAAGCTATTAGCCGAAATATAGAAATTATACTTTCTTCTAAGTTTCCTTTTATTCCGGCTGTGGGTTCCTCGTGATTATTATTAACAAATGTGCTATGTATATATATATATATATATATATATATATATGGTGGTAGGAAAACACGCGTTGGATCAGGATCACTATATTGTAGACGTTTCGACTTCTAGTCATTTTCAGAGTGACAAACAAGCGTTAATCTACAATATCTATACCCCCACAACGGATCATCCTGCAGGGCGTCTCTTAACGGATCACTCTGATTGGCCCCCTTTTCCTACCAGGATAAGCCTGGCAGCAACCATTGAGAGAATGCCAAAACCATTTCTAAGGTTTGTCACCTCTCGTAGTGTGCCGATTCTGTCTACCTTCTTATTCTTTTCCCCAGACCCGTCCGGAGAAGTCGCGCATCTTCCCATTTGGGCAAACGCTTGTGCGTATCTGTTTGTGTCCCTAGTGCGTTGGAAGTCCTGTAGCGCAGCAGGCCCTTTTTGTGCTCCCCTATCATTTTCTTCGGCCCCCGTGACGTCTCACCGTAATATGTCGCAGGACACCCACTACAGGGTTTATTTTATTTTATTTTTTATTTAAAGCTGTCCGTCGATTTCGACGATGACGTCACTCCATGCGACGGAGTTGAAAGATGAAAGAAATTCAGTGTTGATGGGTCTTGCGGTGGCTGACGAGTCCAATGCGGGCGGCACATGCACGTCCACAAATGTCACACACGTACTCTCCACCTTGGAGAGCTGGACGATGGCGCCTAGCTGCATATGAAGGTGTTCTCACTGATTTTTTTTTTTTTTTTTTTTTTTTTTTTTTACCTCACCATGTCGTTCATTTTCCGTCCGGTGACAAACGCCACTTGGACGTCAACTTTGGATAGAAAGTTGATCAGGAACTCTGTGTCATTTGCCTGCGGTGACATCACAGATTCGAGAGGGACCGTATCTCTTTTTTCTCTCGTGTATTTCTTTTGTCCTTTTTCTATATTTTGTTAGCAGGCCCAGTGGGTATAGTAGCCTCCATAAGGCGTTGATTATGTAGGCCATCCCATCCTCTATAAATTCTTTACTACAGATTCTTATGGCTTGTATGTAGAATCCAATCCCCACTCCGTTTGTTGTCCTCGTGTTGTGCTTCGATAAGAAGTGTATAAAGTTATCCTTATTAGCGGTTTTCCTGTACACAGAAATAGAATTACCCCCTTACCGCCCCAATGATCTGTATCTAGGAATGGCAGCTTCCTATCCTCCTTCAACTCTACCATAAATTAGACGTTTTCGTTTACTGCGTTGAGCATGCAGAGCTTGTTATCCGCATGTGTGTGTGTGTGTGTGTGTGTGTGTGTGTGTGTGTGTGTGTGTGTGTCTGTTTGTGTATGTGTGTGTGTGTGTGAGAGAGAGAGAGAGAGACGTAGGAACATAGACAGATAGATTGATAGATACATAAAGAGAGAGAGAGATTGAGAGAGAGAGAGACGTAGGTAGATAGACAGATAGATTGATAGAAACATGAAGAGAGAGAGAGAGAGATAGAGAAAGAGAGAGACGTAGATAGATAGACAGATAGATTGATAAATATATAAAGAGAAAGGGAGAGAGAGAGAGAGACGTAGATAGATAGACAGATTGATAGGTAGATAGATGAAGAGAGAGGGGAGAGAGAGAGAGATAGAGAGGGGTGGGGTTCACTATGGTCTTGTATCACGTGCTGCACTTGTAATCGACTTTTGATGCTCTCCCGAATGAATGCTCATAAGTTATGTACGACCCGATCTATGGGTAATGCAGTGACTTTAAACACACAAACACAAAAATACACACACACATACACACACACACACACACACACACACACACACACATACACACACATACACATATATACACATAGGGTTTCCTGGTGTAGTGGTACTGGGTTCGCCTGCCAACTGTCGAAGCGGGGCGATATGGAGATTCGTCCTCCTTCTCCCATTGATGACAAAAAGCATCACAGCACTCTACACCGCTCTCTTGGGTAAGGAGTCGTGTGTGTGTGTGTGTGTGTGTGTATGTGTATTCACCTTGGTCTTTGGATCACGAACAAGGTACTGCGAGCACCCCCGTACTTCGCAGTCCAGTGTTCTACCAACCGCGTCACATTGTGTGTGTGTGTGTGTGTGTGTGTGTGTGTGTGTGTTTACCTAATTGTAGTAAACAGGAAAGGAGCAACGCTCGTCGGGTCCCGTCTCCTACTCTCCAATTTTTCATATCTCTCCTCAAATTCATATACGGTTTCAACTTCATCTATAACTTTGGTTTCCAATTATTATATCCAGATTTGAATTCGTGGATTGTTCGAGCTTGGCCTATACCACTTTCTAAGCTATTCCAAGTATTTATGCATCTATATGGAAAACACACACACACACACACACACACACACACACACACACACACGCACACTTGCGCACGTCTCCTTGCCCAAGAGCGTTGGATACCTGGTATAAATTAGATAAGGCAACAGTGTGTGCAAATACTATTCAAGAATTTAAGGACAAACTTGATGCTGAAAGGTACAAAGACGGGTCACTACGAGCATAGCTCCCTTCCCGTATAATACAGCTAGGTAAATACACACAAACCATCCAAGTAGTCTTTCATTAACTCTATCAGATCTCTTTCCATTCCTATTTTCTTTCTCCATCAGTTCCATATTTCTCACTAAATACTTCCTCCTACCTCTACAAGACTTTTCAAGCAATAAATGTGTTGTTGTTGTTGTTGCTTTTTCTGTCGTTGATGTTGTTGTTGTTGGTGGTGGTGGTGGTGGCAGCGGTGGCAGCGATTGTGGTGGTTGTGGTGTTGTTCTTGCTCCTGCTGTTGGTGATATTGTCATTGTTGTTGCATTTCTCTCGGTATTACTGTTATCGTCAGGTCACCCCCCTTATAAAGGTGAAAGGACTTGTGGTGTGTATGTATCGTTATTCCTTTCACTATAACTATTTTTTTTCTATAAATATAGATAATGATAATAATAATGATAACGATGCGTATATATCAAGGGCTATTTCGTCTTTATGAGGGGTCTGGTCTAAAGATAACAATAATGATAGCAGAAACACCAAAAGGATCATTAACAGCAGTAGCAGCAGAAGCAGCAACGACAACAACAACAGCGAAAGCACTATTCATTTCGTATGAACCCTTGACCTCGTTACAAACATGAAGTTTCAGATGTATGAACGTGCCATCGAACTTCGGCACAAGCGTAACGCCTCAACTGAATCCTTCCCCCACCTCTCAACTTCACTCGCATCGCTTTCAAGCGGATCGCCCAGGTCCGTCCGGGTTTCGGGGCCCTACCGCCAAAGTGTTCCCACAAAAGACTGTGTTCTCCCCTTTTTCCCCCCAACTCCCTACAGCCATTTCTCCCTAACTTCAACTTCCACTTGCCTAGTAAAAAAAATTGTAACCCTTTCATTCTGCTGACTTGTTTAATTACTTTTGTTCTGGCTCGGACTAGGCATATTGTACTAAATTAGTTATAATTACATGGATTAATACTTTAAAAAACACTTCAATTTTTTTTATTTGTATATAGCTAGATAAATGCATTCTACTAATGAGACTTGGGTCAGTTTTCCGTTAAGATTATGCCCACTGCTTCTTGTATACCGCGTTGTTAATCAGACAAGAAATCAAATAGTTTGTACTTTTCATATCTTCTGCACTCTCTTATTTTAGAAACGGATGCCGTTTTCAGGAAATCAGACTCCCGCAGGTTGCCAACGGTTACCCATTGGGTTTTGTTTATCAAGAGATCAACAAGGCTGACATCCAGGTCAGAAATAAAAATCAGTGAGTGATATTTGGGATATCCGTCCAGATCGTCTGGGACTTATTTTTCGTAGGAACTGATTTTGAAAACATTTTAAAGGTTTTAAAAAATATATCTTGTATCAGTTGTCATTGGTAACTTGATGAAAACAATAATATGCACAGGAGAATCAGAACAGTATTAGGTATTTGTAGTGGCTATGAACCAGCCTAGATCTGTAGAAAACGTTTTAATTTTTTTTCTGCAGAACTAGGCCGGTTTATGGCCTCTACAAATGAAAGAAGTTACTGAATTTGTGCCATTAATATATCAATTAGACCAGTTATTCACTGTTTTTAAACAAGGTTTTAATTGTATTGTTCATATGCAAAATATGAACATCAATATTGGTTTTGAATCGCTGCTTCAGCTTAGGACGTCATGGATCCAGAATGTCATCTCAGACATGATAGACATGTGGGCCTGGAACTTAGCATTGCGTTTCAAAAAAGACAAAAGAAAAGAAAAAAACTCACAAGCTAAGTAAAACAAGAAAGATATCGTTGCAAGAGGCATCTCAAACAAGAACAGCATTACAAGATATCGGCAATCGATTATTCGGATCACATGAAGAATCGTCAGATTATTCTATCAAGGAAGTTATTGTTCCGCGTGTACCAGCAAAGTCTCATATCGAAGACCCATCAACCACTCTAACACAGAAAGCATAAACACACTAAAAGACAACACATTGCTGCGTGCCAGACCCCCTGATGTCCATCCCTCTGAATCCTCTCTCCCACGAAAGGACAGAGCCCACCCGGCCAGACTGCGATGCGGCCACCACTCAGCCCTTCTAAGCTACCAGAAGAGGCTGGATGACCGCATTGTGGACAAATGCTCAGGATGTAACACTTCACCCCATACTATTCAACACGCCATGGAAGACTGCATTATACACAACTGTTTTCGGTCAAGATCGCCTGTTGGAGATCCTACCTCTACATTTCACATCAAAAGCTCACGCTACTGAGCATCTATATGGTAAGAAGCAGACAAACGGTGATCTGAACTGTTACAACCATAGACGAGATAGTGAGTTCTGAGTGGTGTTCTGGTTCTTAGCTTGGTGTCTTATCCTCAGTACCAGAATCCTGCTTAAAACTGTTTACTTGTAAGTGTACCACACAGTGTAGACGTAGTAGTTTCAACTGCAATAGGAAGAATCTGTCATGTATTTCTGCATGTAACTACAGCACAATCAGACTGAAGTACTATCTTTACTGGCCCATTTTATTGTGCCCTTGTAGTTGAAGTTTTGAAGCTTCACTGCATATATGCTCAATATATCAAGAAGATGTAATCTGAAAACAAACTTTTGATGAAGTTTAAGTCATTATTAGAATTGTTTTCGCCATAAGATTTTTTTCTCTTTCTACTCTGAAATGTGTTTCATCTGTTTTTGTTGGTCACAACTAATATTGCGTAACATGCTATACCATCCACGTTTTCTTAGAAATAACAGCAGAAAATTGAAAATTGAAATTAAGTACTTAGAATTAAAAGATATTTTCACAACACAACTGCCTATGGGCTTCTAAAACACGGTCACGGAGGTGGGGAAGGGGTTGAGGGAGAGGATTAGCGCCGAAAGTTCAGCCGGATTTTCAGTGACCAGATTTCCATTACAAGGTTTCAAAATGATCACATATTCATATCTGCAGCCACCGCGGAGTAAATATATCGGTACTAAATCAAAAGCGAGGCCAAACAGGAACGACGCCACTGTATCAGGAGCCAAAGATTCTTGGGACACAGTTAAAGTGTACCTACGCCGCAGCTGTGGAGGCGGCACAAACTGATGTGATAATTGATTTCTGTAATATTCAAGGCAGATCACCTCTTGTGTTCCTTCTATCTCACTCTTCCTCTCGGCGCTGCAACTCCTCTGGAATGTTTCCTCTAAGCCTTAAGTCCCCAGATACAATACCCATGACTATTTCCTGTTCCAAGGATTATGTGCATCAATTGGAATATTAGTATTTACACAGACTCATAGATCCTGGCCCTGTATATGATCCCATCTGTCTCGAACTCGATCTATCACTATATTTGTTTTCCATTCCCCTAGCTCAACACAATTTTTTGTGTATTTTTTTTCTTTTCTGTTTTTTCATATCATACATACATACACACATATACCAAGGCTTTTCCCCCCTTACAAGGGGGGTAGCCAAAAAGAAAAAGGCATAAAATCATTCCCAGAAAAAAAAACGGGAGAATGCTCAGAGGACATATATTTCTTCCAAGGGTCTTTTTTTTTATTTATTTTTTTTTTATTCTGTAGA
>NC_134808.1:49125636-49138136 GCF_046742065.1 Oratosquilla oratoria
GTTTCGACGACCAGCCGGCTTCTCTCCTGTTGCCCGATAAATGAACTTCGTCGCGAGTGTCCCCGGCTCTTTACGGATGATCAGGCATCAATTTCTTCTAATTTTGCCTTCCAAGTCATCGTTCAAGAACGAAAATGTTCTCTTTTCTCACTGCTCCTTCTCGTAACATTCGTGTCCAGTACTTCAACTGCTCTGCTTTGCATCAGTGAAAATAAGCAGGAAACATTATTCTCAAACTTGAGTAGATTCGCCACGAGCGTGAATGACCTCCAGCCAGGTCTTCTTCTTTTTTGAACAAAGTGATTTCAAAACGTTCTACCAAGTCTTTTGTTTCGCACAGTAATCTTGTGCGCTTGAACAATTCTACAGTAGTAACACTTACATATGTACAAGAAAGTACTTAATTTGACTATTTCGTACGGTGTATACAGTATACGCCAAAGTCCTTTCATGGAAATTGCAAAGATTTTTTTACGTGTATGTGCGCGCGCGCACTCACACACACACACACACACACTCAGAGATTCCTCTAACCTCAGTAAAATCGTGTGCCATTAGCCAGAACCTCAAATTTGGATGAGTGGAAGCTGATGGGTTGTGGCGACAATTTTGGCCCTTTCACAAAGGGTTACAAAGGCGGAGCATGGCAACAGGAGACCTTTTGATCCATATCTAGGTCGGATGCGAAAAGAAAATCATATTAATAATAAAATAATAAATAAAAACTATGATAATGTAAATAATAAATAAAATACATAAATAAATGCATAGGTATAGTTAAATAATAAACAAAGAGGTAAATAGTAAATAATAATAAATTGACATATAACTAATAATAAATAAAAATCAGACAGACAAATGATAACAAAATAAAAACAAATAATATAAGATAAATTATAATCATTACAGCATCTTACTTAGGTATTTATCTAAATGATTCTTAAAGCTTCGAACTGAACTACATTGCACTACCTGTGCAGGAAGTTTATTCCATTCATTAATTACACGGTTGGCAAAGTTGTTTCTACCTACTTCCAAATTGAATCTATTTCCGGACAGTTTGAGACCATTGTTTCTTGTCTGATTCTCATTCAATGTAAAAATTTGGTCACTTTTGATGTTGTCAATTCCCTTTAGAATTTTAAAGACCTGTATGAAGTCACCTCTGAGTCTACGCTTTTTTAGGGAAAACAGATTGATATGTTTTAGTCGATTTTCGTATGATTTATTTTTGATATTTGGAATCCGTTTTGTGGCTCGCCGTTGTACTTTTTCCAGTCTGTCAATGTCTTTAATGAGATTCGGTGACCATACGGAAAGAGCATATTCCAAATGTGGACGAACTAACGATTTATATAGCTTGTTAATGAGTGATGGACTTTTGAAATCAAAAGATCGCGCAATCAGTCCTAGAATCTTATTTGCTTTCTCAGAGGCTGAAATACACTGCTTGGATGATTTGAGATCGTTACTGATAATTACGCCGAGATCTTTTTCACTATCCACTTTTGTTAACGAATTTCCAAATAACTTGTAATCGTACTTACTGTTATTTTTACCTATGTGCATTACCTTGCATTTACTCGTGTTAAATTTCATTAGCCACTTTTCAGACCATTGCTGTAATTGATCTAAATCATCTTGAATATCTAATTGATTTGAGTGATCATTTGCCACTCCGCACAGTTTTGTATCATCAGCAAATTTGGAAACAGTAGATTTTAGTCCATGGTCTATATCATTTATATATACTATGAATAGAAGTGGCCCAAGAACGGAACCCTGAGGAACTCCACTTGCAACACTTTTCCATCTAGAAGTTTTTCCATTTAAAACAACTCTCTGTTTTCGACCATTCAACCAATTACTAGTCCAACCTAATAGGCTACCACTTATTCCATGCAAAGCTAATTTAGTAAGTAGTCTTTCGTGTGGGACGGTATCAAAAGCTTTTGCAAAGTCTAGATATACTAAATGTATATTGTTTCTTTTGTCATAATTGGAGATAACTGTGTTGTAGAATTCGAGTAAGTTAGTCACGCAAGAACGTTTCCGTCTGAAACCATGCTGGCTATCATTTATCAAACGGTTACTTTGTAAATGATGTTCGATAGCATCTCTGATGATAGTTTCCATTATTTTTGCTACGATTGAAGTCAAACTTATAGGCCTATAGTTATTTGGTTTCTTTTTGTCACCTTTTTTGAATATGGGAGTAACGTTAGCTAGCTTCCATTCTCTTGGGACATCTCCGGATATGATGGATTTCTTGAAAATAATTTCTAATGAAACAACAATCTCCTTTTTCATTTCCTTTAAGATTCTTGGATGCCAACCGTCAGGCCCTGGTGTTTTATTAACTTTGAATTTTTCTATACACCTTTTAATTTTTTCTTTTGTTATATTTACCGTAGTGAATAAGTTTACCCTAGACTTTTCACAGGTTTCAGTTTGGAATTCACCTTGAGGTGTTTCGTTTACGTATACCGAGCTAAAATAATTGTTTAAGATATTACACATTCCTTCATTTGAATATTCAAGATGACTGTCAGCAGATGATAGTGGACCAATGTGATTCCTAACAACCTTTTTGTCTCTAATGTAACTATAGAATTCTTTGGGATTCTCTTTGAATTTATCAGCGATGTTCATTTCATATTGTCGTTTTCTTTTTCTTATTGTCTTTTTTTAAATCTCTGTATTAATACATAACTTTCATAGTCATTAGATGCACCCGAGTACTTATATTTCTTATAAGCCTGTCTCTTTTTAGCAATACTTTTTTCAGTTTCTTTGTCGAGCCACTTTGGGCGAGCCTGATTTTGGGGACGTCTGTCCTTAAAGGGGATGTAAGTATGAATCATCTTAGTAAACGTATTTTGAAACATTTTCCACATTTGATCTACAGGTCTTTCGCTTAATTTTGTCTCCCAATATGTAAGCTGAAGTTCCTTACGTTGTTCTATGAACTGACCTTTACTGAAATCGGGTATTTTAGAAAGGTAAGTATCTATTCTAAAATTGTTGAGGAGTTTGAATCTAACTAGGTTGTGATCGCTATTTGCAACAAATTCACCAACTTCTACATCAGTTACCATGCTTTCGCGGCTAGTGATCACAAGACGTTCCTCTCCTTGCAAATTAAGTACTTTCTTGTACATATATAAGTGTTACTAGCATTGTTCAAGCGCAC
The DNA here is from genome assembly GCF_046742065.1 of Oratosquilla oratoria. Taxonomy (NCBI): domain Eukaryota; kingdom Metazoa; phylum Arthropoda; class Malacostraca; order Stomatopoda; family Squillidae; genus Oratosquilla; species Oratosquilla oratoria. Next base: position 49,128,830 of record NC_134808.1, read on the forward strand.
AAGATTACTGTGCGAAACAAAAGAGTTGGTAGAACGTTTTGAAATCACTTTGTTGAAAAAAGAAGAAGACCTGGCTGGAGGTCATTGACGCTCGTGGCGAATCTACTCAAGTTTTTGAATAATGTTTCCTGCTTATTTGCACTGATGGAAAGCAGAGCAGTCTAAGTACTGGACACGAATGTTACAGGAAACTGTGAGAAAAGAGAACATTTTCGTTCTTCAAAGATGACTTGGAAGGCAAAATTCGAAGGAATTGATGCCTAAAAATCCGTAAAGAGCCGGGGACACTCGCGACCAAGTTGATTTATCGGGCAACAGGAGAGAAGCCGGCTGGTCGTCGAAACAATTTGATTTTCTTCTTTTTTTTATTACAGAAAGGCGCGTTGTTGCGAGTAAGTTGTACTTCTTGATCTCGCTTCTGTTTAAGGCCTTTATCTCGTTTCAGTTTAAGGCCTTTGATGTGCTTTCTGAATCTTCTCATCATTTCTGTGTGCATGACAAAGAAGCGAAGATCTTTTCGCGGGTCTCTGTTGTCCAGGTTCTCATAGAATTTCTTCTAGGCGCGGCGGAATTCCGCGAGAAAAGTGTCCCGGCTCTTGGGTTTGATGTCATTCCGGCTTCTCTTGTTGTGCCCCTCCTCTTCAGTGTGGCTCCTCCGTTTGTTTGTGATGTTTGGAGGGTCCTGGTTCATGCTGGCGTCGAAGCGGAAGTTGGTCCCACCGACCTGAGTGTCCATCGAGATCCCGCGTCGCCGTCTTCGCGAGCTCTTCGGCCTCCGAGATTATTCCAACAATTGATCTCAGTCGCCATGACCACCAGCACATTCAATCTCATTACGTTCAGCTATTCCATTATTCTTGGTCAATGGGTATGCATGAGTATAGTAATGGCCATAATCCTTGTGTGTATATAAACACAATTGTTATTATAATGACCATTGTGTGAATGTCAATATAGTTGTGATAAATAATGTGCACATATGAATATCATTTTTATTAACAACGTTGCAGTGGTTTGCAATAGACAAGAGTAGAGTATGCCGATAGAAGATTTTTTTTCCGTTATGTAATAAGATAGGATGCAGAAAACAAACCGACAGAGAGACAGACAAGTATATAAATAAATAGATAAATAAATGTTTGTATATAGAAACAAGTGATCTATTGAATAGACTACTTAATAACTAAATGGGCAAGTACACGAATAATATAATAAATGAATAAATAAAAAGGAATGTTGGAAATCATACTTGCAGGAGGCCAATTGATACAAGCTCAGACCCATCATATCTCAAATCCCATCCCCAACCTACAACATAGCTAAACAACTGTGCAACATACTGACCCCATACATCCCTGCTACCTACTGCTTAAACTTCGCAATCGACTTTTTGGATATCCTGAAGGCAAATAGTGCCAATGGTATCATAGCTTCGATGGACGTAGAAAAGCTATTCACACATACCAACTGATCGCACTATCAACTACATAATTGACCTTGTTTACCACAACGACATTACTCCCAACATAGCCATCCCAGAGTCCACACTCCGTGGCATGCTAATGTGTTGCATCAAAGGGGTAGGCTACCCCCCTTTACCTGCCCTCGCGGAGAAAAATACCAACAAGCTGATGGAGCCGCTACGGACTTTGGAGTCCTGTTTGCAAAATGGAAATCGCGCTCTGGTAGCACAAATGATCTCCTACGGAAAAATCACCTCAGATCTCAATAGAGACCTGGGGTGATTTTCTCCCTAGTGAATTTGGAGATTATGCAATTCACCCACAAGGCATGGTGGGAATGGGTTGGCGGTCTCAGTACCTTCATGGCCTTGTCTGACTTGGTTGGTGGAGGGTGTGCTGTCCGGCTCTCTCACTGGTTTTTTTCCATAGACTGCATTTAGGGAGAATTTCTCCCAGACTTACTGTTACCGTAAGTTGTACAGCCTGGGTGAAAATCTAACAAGCCGGCCAAGTATGGCCTCAAGCTCGTTCTCATCAATGATAGTGAGTCCAGTTACTTACTTGGTGGCATCCCTTACTTGGGGAAGCAGGGGACTCAACCAAGGGGCAACCTTACACTCGGTCATCACTTTACCCGAGAGCTGACGAGGCCCTACCATGGAACACACCGGAACGTCACGACTGACAACTGGTTCACCTCTGTTCCCCTGGTATCAGATCTCCTAAATAACTGTGACATGACTCTTGTTGGCACAGTGCGCGCCAACAAGAAGGAGATACCGAAGGAGATGAAGGAGAAAGGTACAAGAAAGCGGGGATCAAGTGCCTTCCTGTACACAAAGGAAATGACTCTGGTGTCATATGTGTCTGATACATCCAAAACAACAAAGAAACTAGTGTTGCTCCTGTCATCTCAGCACTCTCAGCCCAACATTGGCACTAAAGGAAAGCCGGAGATTATTGACTTCTACAATTCAACGAAAGGAGGAGTTGATACTTTTGATCAAATGTGTTCCCTGAGTTCCTGTTCGCGCAAAACAAGACGTTGGCCACTTCTATGGAATGCTGAATGCTGCCAATGTGAACTCTTACATTATATACAAGGAGAATATGGAAAGAGGGGGCAACAGAAAAATCATGTCACGCAAGAAGTTCATGCTGCAGGTCGGGAAGGCACTAATCACTCCATGGGCCACGTCACGGCTGCTTTTACCCTTGCCTCGATCCCTGCAGTCCTTGATCACCACTGTCTGCAATGTACCCTCACCAGGCAGTGCTGCAGGATCACCAGGGACATCTTTCTCAGACAGCAGTGGTGCATTGGTGCGCTGTTGTGAGTGCCCGGTCAAGTCGGACAGGAAGACTCGTCACAGGTGCAACAAGTGCGTCAGGCCCATGTGTCCTCGCCATCTGTATCCTGTCTGTGGTGACTGTATCTGAGTGTATGTATAGTACTGTATGTGTTTCAGTGATGTACTTTGAGTCATTTGAAGCATAATTTGCCATACTGCAAGTGTTGAAAGAATAAATAATAAAAAAAAAATTATTTGGTACGTACTGAAAAATTTACCCTTTTTTGTCCGTCTCCCATACAGATTGTAGACGAGCTAGAGGGATGGGACTCAGCCAGGGCGTAGTCCCATGACCCAAGAACACTACTACACCAGAAAAAAACAATCTGGCCTGTATGATTTTTTTTGTCAAATTAATTATTAAGTTCCACCAAAAAAAAGTATCTTTTTTAGTTTGTTTTTGAAATTAAAAAATATATATAATTTAAAGGATAATATCATTTATATTATGCTCAATAATAGAGTACAAGATGTATTTTCTTTGTATGTTTTTCAAATAAAATAATTACCAGGATAAGTATCTTATTTCAATTATTTAATTATCGGGAGAAATTCTCCCGGGGTTACCTTTCACGTTTTGAAATCGAGGGTTACCATTCTAGGGTTAAGACACAAAGAGACTGTCTTAAAGAAAATAAAAAAATCAGAACTAGCAATATCTATATATATATATATATATATATATATATATATATATATATATATATATATATACGTCTACATATAAGAAGTTTTTATTCGCATACATGCACACACACACACACGCGCGCGCGCGCGCGTGCGCGCACTAGAAATCGGCCAATGTGTGTGCCCTAAGTGGGGAAGGAGAAAGGAGGAGGCAGTGAGACCTGCAGTACCACAAGATCCAGAATGTTTCAACAGTTGTAAAGAGCAGATGGCCGAAGTACTTGGAAGAGGACGGAATCTTGGCCGACGGTCCATTTGGATTCACTCACTCACTCACTCACTCTTGTGGTACTTGGGGGCCGAAGTCCCGTGACCGACCGCCTTGGGCAAGCAGCCTCTGCATCATCGATCTCTGTGTCGTCTGCGATCTCCTGCCATTGCTCCTCTGGCGGGTTTCCCACAAGTTGTTCGTTCGACGTCTTGGACATTGTTGTCATCCCACCCGCATCGGGGTCCTCCTAGCGGTCTCCCTCCTACAAGTGTCCCGTTTAGAAATTGGTGTGGATTCCTCTCTTGGCTCATTCTTGCCACGTGGCCTGCCCATCGCAATCGTCTTCCCTTTATTATTCTGTTGCATAAGTGTTTGTTCTCTCATCCCCTAAATTTCCGCTTTGGATCTTTGCCCCCAATGACCTAATACAATATATCAGAAGCTTGGCAATGCGTCAGCAAGAAGGAGGTATCAAACAACACCATAGACAACACGTCGACCAAGATATTAATAGGGAAACTTTGGTTAACTCCACCAAAGTCGTTGGTTGCTGTAAGGACTCCGGACGGCTACAACTGCTGGAGGCAATATGCATCAGAGACAGGCTCCCGCCTATTAATATTCAGTCAAACATGGTATCTAGCATACCATTGTTTAATTCTTCACTCGTAACACGGGCCGGGTTAGGGAATTTTGTCCGTCACCTCCTTTCTCCTCCCCCTCCCCCTCCCCTTCATCCCCATTTACCTCCTCCTTCTCAATCTCACACCCCTCCCACTTCCCACTCCCCACTCCCCCACCTCCTCCTCCTCAACCTTACCCTCATTCTCCATCACCTCAACCCACACCTGACTACCCTTAGGAGACTTGACTGCATCTTAGTTATAAACTATATATATATATATATATATATATATATATATATATATATATATATATATATATATATATATAATGTATAAATACATATATGCATAGACACACACACACACATATATATATATATATATATATATATATGTGTGTATATGTGTGTGTATATATATCTACTATAATAAAATAGTGACCTCTGTCTGTCTGTCTGTCTGTCTTTTTGTTTGTTCACGAACTCCTCCTAGGGTTTTGGAGATCGACCCCATTACCATATATATTCTGGTACCCTATTACTTCAGGTACTTGGATGACTATATTTCATTTAAAAAAATATATATATATATATATATATATATATATATATATATATATATATATATATATACATTGGTTAGGGTTAAGAGTTAAATTTAGGTGTTGTATGGTTAGGTTAGGGATTATTCACGAACTCCTCCTAGGTTTTTGCAGATAGACCCCTATAACCATATATATATATTCTGAAACCTTATAACCAAAGGTACTTGGATAACTATCTTTCATTTGTCTATCTGTCTGTTTGTTTGTTCACGAACTCCTTGGGTTTTGGATACCCTATCACTACAGGTACTTGGATAACTATATTCTATTTCCAAAAATATTATTTTGGTTACGGTTAAGGGTTAAAGTTAGGTGGGGTATGGTTAGGTTAGGGTTTATTCACGAACTCCTAGGTTTTTGAATATAGACCCCTGTAACCTATATTCTGAAACCTTATAACCAAAGGTACTTGGATAACTATCTTTCATTTGTTTCTACTATAATAAAGTAGTAGCCTCTGTCTGTATGTTTGTTCACGAACACCCCTAAAACCATATATATTCACCATAACTCAGGCTACTTGGATAGGTATATTTTATTTCCAAAGGGCGTCTCCTTTCTCAAATTGATTTTTGTTTCTTATTTTCTTAACACTTTATTTTTGTTACCTTTTCCATTGAGTTATATTGATACGTGTAACTTTTCTCCACAAATTCTGTTGAAATTAAAATGAGCATCATTTGCCCGCTGCAACGGGCTGGTAATTTGGCTAGTATATATATATATATATATGTTGATAAATTGTTTAAGACAAATGAGAGAGTGATAGGTGGGGAAGGGTAAACGAAGATGGGCTAAGAATACATTTATTGTTCTTACGTTTCGGTTATTATAACCTTCCTCAGAGAACTTGTTACAGAACATCTTGGTCACAACATTTATACCCGTAGTGGGGGAACTTGTGAAGCTTCGAGTGTCAGGTTTTTTCTAGCGCATTTATTATTAAGAGACTGGCTGCTTTAGATAGGCATATAAATCCTTCTCTGTCGTTATTATTTTCTTTGACATTTATATGTGCAGCTTCAACTGTCTTTCTCATCTTCTTTTTTAATCCTTTGTGTAAAATTTCAACTTTACTCCATTCGGGAAGGTTGTTGCATATTTCGAGGTGGCGGACCAGGGAGTTGGACGTTCTGTGTGCTTTTAAATCATTCCTATGTTCGTTTATCCTCTTCTCGATTCCTCGACCTGACTCACCTATATAAGCCGAGGGGCAGCCACTACATGGAATGCGGTAGATCACACTGAGGTCGTTGTTGTCATTAGTGTGGTTTTTAAACATTTTACCTATTTTATTACATGATACCTTGGCGATGTTTATGCCACCTTTCAGTAAATATCTATCAATAATTTCGGTTTTATCAGAATTGGGTACAGTAATGAAATGCGGTGTGACTAGGTTTTTTGTTGCTGTATGGTCATTTGATCCGGACGCTTGGTCGTTTGGTCCGCTGGTTTGGGCGTTCGATTTATTGTGGATTTTTCTAGCTTTGCCTTCTGTTTTGGTTATCAGGCCCCCTGGATATTTTAATTCTTTAAAAGTTTTTCTGATAAAAGACAACTCGTTTTCAAGGAGTTCACTGCTGCATATACGGTAGGCTCGAAGAAAGAAGCCTATAAGGACACCAGTTTTAGTTCTTTTACTGTGGGCTGAGAAAAAGTGAACAAAGTCGTCTTTATTAGTAGGCTTTCTGTACACTGAAAACCTAAGATGATTAGAGCCTCTGTGTATTAGTGTATCTAAAAAGGGGAGTTTGCAGTCTTTCTCTTCTTCAACTGTGAACTGGATGTCTTCATGAACTGCGTTAAGCCTTCTCATTTTGTTTTCAATGTTGGTGTCTTTTGGTGTTATTACGAGTATATCATCCACGTATCTCAGCCAAGTGGTACCTCTACCCATGATGTTAATATATTTATCATTTTCCATTACCTCCATAAACAGACAAGCAAGAATAGCCGAAAGTGGGCTTCCCATTGCGAGGCCTTTTGTTTGTTTAAATTCAGCGTTGTTAAAAACAAAATATCCATATTTAACACACATTGAAATTAATTTGAGGTAATCAGATTTTGGTACTGGGAGGGTGTTATCATCTATATCATTAGTCACCTTTTCAAGCGCTTCTAGTGCATTATAAATAGATACGTTAGTAAATAAGGCTGTTATGTCATAGCTAATTAATTTCTTGTTTATTACATTTACATTCTCAAGCCTTCGGATTAAGTCAGATGAGTTTCTTAAGTGTGCCACCTCGAAATATGCAACAACCTTCCCGAATGGAGTAAAGTTGAAATTTTACACAAAGGATTAAAAAAGAAGATGAGAAAGACAGTTGAAGCTGCACATATAAATGTCAAAGAAAATAATAACGACAGAGAAGGATTTATATGCCTATCTAAAGCAGCCAGTCTCTTAATAATAAATGCGCTAGAAAAAACCTGACACTCGAAGCTTCACAAGTTCCCCCACTACGGGTATAAATGTTGTGACCAAGATGTTCTGTAACAAGTTCTCTGAGGAAGGTTATAATAACCGAAACGTAAGAACAATAAATGTATTCTTAGCCCATCTTCGTTTACCCTTCCCCACCTATCACTCTCTCATATATATATATATATATATATATATATATATATATATATATATATATATATATATATATATATATATATATTAGATGATCGGGCTGTGCTCCTCTGGGTGATAGATTTGGGTTTCTTCTAGGTTCGGTAAGGAGGCCTATGATCTTTTGGTTTCAAATTCTCTGGACATATGTATATGTGTATTTCTACATATATATATATATATATATATATACATGTATGTACATATGTACACATATACGTATGTATATATGTACGCGTTTGTATGTAATTGTAGATACTGAAGTTTCAACAGGGAACCGGAGATGTAATATAAATAGTTGGGCCAATCCAAGCGGAAACATCTTTACTTTTCTTTATTGTAACAGACCTGTAATACAGTTCCGTTCTGCATCATCAGTGTAGCTTAAAAAAGATAATATAGAGAATTATATTCTCTATAATATAATCGAAAATACATTTACCTATATGTAAATACTTTTTGAGAAATGATTATAAATTGACATCCAATTCTGTCAAAATTAATCATATCATAATTTTTTTCTTTAAAAACAAAGTAAACATTGCTTGGAATATATAAAAACACGAACCACGACGCATCAGACATGAAACACAGTCAATCATACACTAAAAGAACGCGAGCATGTTAGAGTTATATTCATTTAGGGTTGAGCAATGTTTAACAATGGCTAGGGCTTCCAATATGAAAAAATCATAGTTGTTATTTGTTTTTTCAATGACCTTAAATTTTTCATCCACGATCCTGTGACTGTGTTACCTAGCATGGTCTCTAATGCTGCTGAATGAAGACCTCGTCGGTTGTTGACCCGTTTTAACCGACATCCCTCTCTGTTCTGATACCCTTGATCTAAGGTCGTGTATGTATGTGTGTATGTATGTGTGTATGCATGTATGTATGTATGTATGTATAATAAAGTTTTATCCCACCATCGGAAAAGAAGACACTGATGTCGAAAGTTCTGTATATTTCGACCACTAACTGTAATCCTTGTCTGCTGAAGAGGATCACAGTTAGTGATCGAAATATACAGAACTTTCGACGTTAGTATCTTCTTTTCCGACGGTGGGATAAAAGTTTATTTTACTAATGTGCTACGACATTACTTTATTGTATGTATATATGTTAGGGCGTCGTTACTTGCGGCGAAGGTCGAGATGATGACGATTCGAACCCTGCTCGAGCGAGTTGGACCAAGGGTATGGTTGATTAAATTCCACGCTACAATAGTCTACTGTAAGGGGCACCGTCCTAGCCTCCCGATAGGGGGAGTTTGTGACGTTAAACCAAATCATGTATGTATATACCAGTCAGGTGATCTTCGCTGTGATTTACCATATATGTGTGTGTGCGTGTGTGTGTGTGCATATGTGTGTGTGTGTGCGTGTGTGTGTGCGCTTTTATTGTCACTGTGGTGCAGTGGGTAAAGACTCTCTGAAGGTAATCTTACGGTGACCGAAAGGAATGGGTTCGAATCCTACATGTGACTGTCATAAAGATTATCATTTATATATATATACATATATATATATATATATGTGTGTGTGTGTATACATATATATACATCATATATATATATATATATGTATTTATATATACATATATATATTTATATATATATATATATACATATATTGTATGTGTATATATATGTCTGTGTGTGTGTATTTATACATATATATATATATATATATATATATATATATATACATATATATATATTTATATATACATATATATATGC
>NC_134808.1:49140636-49145636 GCF_046742065.1 Oratosquilla oratoria
GTTTTCCAACATTCCTTTTTATTTATTCATTTATTATATTATTCGTGTACTTGCCCATTTAGTTATTAGGTAGTCTATTCATTAGATCACTTGTTTCTTTATTCAAACATTTATTTATCTACTTATTTATATATTTGTCTGTCTCTCTGTCGGTTTGTTTTCTGCATCCTATCTTCTTACATAACGAAAAAAAATCTTCTGTCGGCATACTCTACTCTTGTCTATTGCAAACCACTGCAACGTTGTTAATAAAAATGATATTCATATGTGCACATTATTTATCACAACTATATTGACATTGACACAATGGTTATTATAATAACAATTGTGTTCATATACACACAAGGATTATGGCCATTACTATACTCATGCACATCCATTGACCAAGAATAATGGAATAGCTGAACGTAATGAGATTGAATGTGTTGGTGGTCATGGCGACTGAGCTCAAGTGTTGGAATAATCTCGGAGGCCGAAGAGCTCGCGAAGACAGCGACGCGGGATCTCGACGGACATTCAGCTCGTTGGGACCAATTTCCACTTCGACGCCAGCATCAACCAGGACCCTCCAAACATCACCAAGAAACGGAGGAGGCACACTCAAGAGGAGAGCCAAAGGAAGAGAAGCCGAAATGACACCAAACCCAAGAGCCGGGACACTTTTCTCGCGGAATTCCGCCACACCAAGAAGAAATTCTATAAGAACTTGGACAAGAGAGACCCGCGAAAAGATCTTCGCTTCTATGTCATGCACACTGAAATGATGAAGAGATTCAGAAAGCATATCAAAGGCCTTAACCTGAAGCGAGATAAAAAAGTACAACTTACTCGCAACAACGCCTTTCTGGAATCAAAAAAGAAGAAAAGAAAATTGTTTCGACGACCAGCCGGCTTCTCTCCTGTTGCCCGATAAATGAACTTGGTCGCGAGTGTCCCCGGCTCTTTACGGATGATCAGGCATCAATTCCTTCTAATTTTGCCTTCCAAGTCATCGTTCAAGAACGAAAATGTTCTCTTTTCTCACTGCTCCTTGTAACATTCGTGTCCAGTACTTCAACTGCTCTGCTTTGCATCAGTGAAAATAAGCAGCAAACATTATTCAAAAACTTGAGTAGATTCACCACGAGCGTGAACGACCTCCAGCCAGGTCTTCTTCTTTTTTCAACAAAGTGATTTCAAAACGTTCTACCAACTCTTGTTTCGCCCAGTAATCTTGTGCGCTTGAACAATTCTAGGAACACTTATATATGTACAAGAAAGTACTTAATTTGACTATTTCGTATGGTGTATACAGTATACGCCAAAGTCCTTTCATGGAAATTGCAAAGATTTTTTTTACGTGCATGTGAGCGCGCGCACTCACACACACACACACACACACACACACACTCAGAGATTCCTCAAACCTCAGTGGTTCTTAACCTTTTTTGGCATCTACACAAAATTTTGCTCAAATCAAGCATCGCGACCCAAGCCTACATAGATATACGAATTGTTTTTATAAGTAATATGATTATGCTTTTAAAAGCGGGTTTTATTTATTTTTTATTTAATCATGGTCTGCTTAGAATCCTAAAACTAGGCATCATGTATTTTAATTATTACAGTATATAATTATAATATATTTGTAGTGGGAAAATAATTATTTTCTGCAAACCCTTAGCGACCCAATAAAATGGCTTGGCGACCCAAATTTGGGTCGCGACCCAGGGGAACCACTGCTCTAACCTCAGTGCAATCGTGTGCCATTAGCCAGAACCTCAAATTTGGATGAGTGGAAGCTGATGGGTTGTGGCGACAATTTTGGCCCTTTCACAAAGGATTACAAAGGCGGAGCATGCCGACAGGAGACCTTTTGATCCATATCTAGGTCGGATGCGAAAAGAAAATCATATTAATAATAAAATAATAAATAAAAACTATGATAATGTAAATAACAAATGAAATACATCAATAAATGCATAGGTATAGTTCAATAATAAACAAAGAGGTAAATAGTAAATGATAATAAATTGACATATAACTAATAATAAATAAAAATCAGACAGACAAATGATAACAAAACATAAACAAATAATATAAGATAAATTATAATCATTACAGCATCTTACTTAGGTATTTATCTAAATGATTCTTAAAGCTTCGAACTGAACTACATTGCACTACCTGTGCAGGAAGTTTATTCCATTCATTAATTACACGGTTGGCAAAGTTGTTTCTACCTACTTCCAAATTGAATCTATTTCCGGACAGTTTGAGACCATTGTTTCTTGTCTTATTCTCATTCAATGTAAAAATTTGGTCACTTTTGATGTCAATTCCCTTTTAAATCTTAAAGACCTATATCAAGTCACCTCTGAGTCTACGCTTTTTTTATGAAAAACAGATTGATATGTTTTAGTCGATTTTCGTATGATTTATTTTTGATATTTGGAATCAGTTTTGTGGCTCGCCGTTGTACTTTTTCCAGTCTGTCAATGTCTTTAATGAGATTCGGTGACCATACGGAAACAGCATATTCCAAATGTGGACGAACTAACGATTTATATAGCTTGTTAATGAGTGATGGACTTTTGAAATCAAAAGATCGCGCAATCAGTCCTAGAATATTATTTGCTTTCTCAGAGGCTGAAATACACTGCTTGGATGATTTGAGGTCGTTACTGATATTTACGCCGAGATCTTTTTCACTATCCACTTTTGTTAACGAATTTCCAAATAACTTGTAATCATACTTACTGTTATATTTACCTATGTGCATTACCTTGCATTTACTTGTGTTAAATTTCATTAGCCACTTTTCAGACCATTGCTATAATTGATCTAAATCTTCTTGAATATCTAATTGATTTGTGATCATTTGCCACTCCGCACAGTTTTGTATCATCAGCAAATTTGGAAACAGTAGATTTTAGTCCATGGTCTATATCATTTATATATACTATGAATAGAAGTGGCCCAAGAACGGAACCCTGAGGAACTCCACTTGCAACACTTTTCCATCTAGAAGTTTTTTCATTTAAAACAACTCTCTGTTTTCGACCATTCAACCAATTACTAGTCCAACGTAATAGGCTACCACTTATTCCATGCAAAGCTAATTTAGTAAGTAGTCTTTCGTGTGGGACGGTATCAAAAGCTTTTGCAAAGTCTAGATATACTAAATGTATATTGTTTCTTTTGTCATAATTGGAGATAACTGTGTTGTAGAATTCGAGTAAGTTAGTCACGCAAGAACGTTTCCGTCTGAAACCATGCTGGCTATCATTTATCAAACGGTTACTTTCTAATGATGTTCGATAGCATGTCTGATGATAGTTTCCATTATTTTTCCTACGACTGAAGTCCAACTTATAGGCCTATAGTTATTTGGTTTCTTTTTGTCACCTTTTTTGAATATGGGAGTAACGTTAGCTAGCTTGCATTCTCTTGGGACATTTCCGGATATGATGGATTTCTTGAAAATAATTTCTAATGGAACAGCAATCTCATTTTTCATTTCCTTTAAGATTCTTGGATGCCAACCGTCAGGCCCTGGTGTTTTATTAACTTTGAGTTTGTCTATACACCTTTTAATTTTTTCTTTTGTTATATTTACCGTAGTGAATAAGTTTACCCTAGACTTTTCACAGGTTTCAGTTTGGAATTCACCTTGAGGTGTTTCATTTACGAATACCGAGCTAAAATAATTGTTTAAGATATTACACATTCCTTCATTTGAATATTCAAGATGACCGTCAGCAGATAATAGTGGACCAATGTGATTCCTAACAACCTTTTTATCTCTAATGTAACTATAGAATTCTTTGGGATTCTCTGTGGATTTATAAGCGATGTTCATTTCGTATTGTCGTTTTCGTTTTTCATTGTCTTTTTTAAATCTCTTTGTATTAATACATAACTTTCATAGTCATTAGATACACCCGAGCACTTATATTTCTTATAAGCCTGTCTCTTTTTAGCAATACCTTTTTTTCAGTTTCTTTGTCGAGCCACTTTGGGCGAGCCTGATTTGGGGGACGTCTGTCCTTAAAAGGAATGTAAGTTTGAATCATCTTAGTGAGCGTATTCTGAAATGTTTCCCACATCTGATCTACAGGTCTTTCGTTTAATTTTGCCTCCCATTCTGTAAACTGAAGCTCCTGACGTAGTCCTATGAACTGAGCTTTACTGAAATCGGGTATTTTAGAAAGACAAGTATCTATTCTAAAATTGTTTAGGAGTTTGAATGTAACTAGGTTGTGATCGCTATTTGCAACAGATTCACCAAGTTCTACATCAGTTACCATGCTTTCGCGGCTAGTGATCACAAGACGTTCCTCTCCTTGCAAATTAAGTACTTTCTTGTACATATATAAGTGTTACTAGAATTGTTCAAACGCACAAGATTAATGTGCGAAACAAAAGAGTTGGTAGAACGTTTTGAAGTGTTATATAAGTGTTACTAAAATTGTTCAAGCGCACAAGATTACTGTGCGAAACAAAAGAGTCGGTAGAACGTTTTGAAATCACTTTGTTGAAAAAAGAAGACCTGGATGAAGGTCATTGACGCTCCTGGCGAATCTACTCAAGTTTTTGAATAATGTTTGCTCCTTAGTTTTACTGATGCAAAGCAGAGCAGTTGAAGTACTGGACACGAATGTTACAGGAAACTGTGAGAAAAGAGAACATTTTCGTTCTTCAAAGATGACTTGGAAGGCAAAATTCGAAGGAATTGATGCCTAAAGATCTGTAAAGAGCCGGGGACACTCGCGACCAAGTTCATTTATCGGGCAACAGGAGAGAAGCCGGCTGGTCGTCGAAACAATTTGATTTTCTTCTTTTTGGATTCCAGAAAGGCGTTGTTGCGAGTAAGTTGTACTTTTTTATCTCGCTTCAGTTTAAGGCCTTTGATGTGCTTTCTGAACCTCTTCATCATTTCTGTGTGCATGACAAAGAAGCGAAGATCTTTTCGCGGGTCTCTCTTGTCCAGGTTCTCATAGAACTTCTTCTAGGCGTGG
>NC_134808.1:49153136-49158136 GCF_046742065.1 Oratosquilla oratoria
TCATGCACACAGAAATGATAAAGAGATTCAGAAATCACATCAAAGGCCTTAAACTGAAGCGAGATAAAGGCCTTAAACAGAAGCGAGATCAAGAAGTACAACTTACTCGCAACAACGCGCCTTTCTGTGATAAAAAAAAGAAGAAAATCAAATTGTTTCGACGACCAGCCGGCTTCTCTCCTGTTGCCCGATAAATGAACTTGGTCGCGAGTGTCCCCGGCTCTTTACGGATGATCAGGCATCAATTCCTTCTAATTTTGCCTTCCAAGTCATCGTTGAAGAACGAAAATGTTCTCTTTTCTCACTGCTCCTTCTCGTAACATTCGTGTCCAGTACTGTACTTCGACTGCTCTGCTTTTTGCATCAGTGAAAATAAACAGCAAACATTATTAAAAAACTTGAGTAGATTCGCCACGAGCGTCAATGACCTCCAGCCAGGTCTTCTTCTTTTTTGAACAAAGTGATTTCAAAACGTTCTACCAACTCTTTTGTTTCGCACAGTAATCTTGTGCGCTTGAACAATTCTAGTAACACTTATATAACACTTCAAAACGTTCTACCAACTCTTTTGTTTCGTACAGTAATCTTGTGCGCTTGAACAACTCTACAGTAGTAATACTTACATATGTACAAAAAAGTACTTAATTTGCAAGGAGAGGAACGTCTTGTGATCACTAGCCGCGAAAGCATGGTAACTGATGTAGAAGTTGGTGAATCTGTTGCAAATAGCGATCACAACCTAGTTAGATTCAAACTCCTAAACAATTTTAGAATAGATATTTGTGTTTCTAAAATACCCGATTTCAGTAAAGCTCAGTTCATAGGACTACGTCAGGAGCTTCAGCTTACAGATTGGGAGGCAAAATTAAACGAAAGACCTGTACATCAGATGTGGGAAATATTTCAAAATACGCTCACTAAGATCATTCAAACTTACATTCCTTTTAAGGACAGACGACCACCAAATCAGGCTCGCCCAAACTTGTTTGACAAATAAACTGAAAAAAGTATTGCTAAAAAGAGACAGGCTTATAAGAAATATAAGTGCTCGGGTGCATCTAATGACTATGAAACTTATGTATCAATACAGAGAGATTTAAAAAAGACTAAGAAAAAGATAACAACAATATGAAATGAACATCGCTGATAAATCCAAAGAAAATCCCAAAGAATTCTATAGTTACATTAGAGATAAAAAGGTTGTTAGGAATCACATTGGTCCACTATTATCTGCTGAAGGTCAACTTGAATATTCAAATGAAGGAATGTGTAATATCTTAAACAATTATTTTAGCTCGGTATTCGTAAATGAAACACCTCAATGTGAATTCCAAACTGAAACCTGTGAAAAGTCTAGGGTAAACTTACCACGGTAAATATAACAAAAGAAAAAATTAAAAGGTGTATAGACAAACTCAAAGTTAATAAAACACCAGGGCCTGACGATTGGCATCCAAGAATCTTAAAGGAAATGAAAAATGAGATTGTTGTTCCATTAGAAATTATTTTCAAGAAATCCATCATATCCGGAGATGTCCCAAGAGAATGGAAGCTAGCTAACCTTACTCCCATATTAAAAAAAGGTGACAAAAAGAAACCAAATAACTATAGGCCTATAAGTTGGACTTCAATCGTAGCAAAAATAATGGAAACTATCATCAGAGATGCTATCGAACATCATTTAGAAAGTAACCGTTTGATAAATGATAGCCAGCATGGTTTCAGACGGAAACGTTCTTGCGTGACTAACTTACTCGAATTCTACAATGCAGTTATCTCCAATTATGACAAAAGTAACAATATAGATTTAGTATATCTACACTTTGCAAAAGCTTTTGATACCGTCCCACACGAAAGACTACTTACTAAATTAGCTTTACATGGAATAAGTGGTAGCCTATTAGGTTGGACTAGTAATTGGTTGAAAGGTCGAAAACAGAGAGTTGTTTAAAATGGAAAAACTTCTAAATGGAAAAGTGTTGCAAGTGGAGTTCCTCAGGGTTCCGTTCTTGGACCACTTCTATTCATAGTATATATAAATGATATAGACCACGGACTAAAATCTACTGTTTCCAAATTTGCTGATGATACAAAACTGTGCGGAGTGGCAAATGATCACTCAAACCAATTAGATATTCAAGAAGATTTAGATCAATTACACCAATGGTCTCAAAAGTGGCTAATGAAATTTAACACGAGTAAATGCAAGGTAATGCACATAGGTAAAAACAACAGTAAGTACGATTACAAGTTATTTGGAAATTCGTTAACAAAAGTGGATAGTGAAAAAGATCTCGGCGTAATTATCAGTAACGACCTCAAATCATCCAAGCAGTGTATTTTAGCCTCTGAGAAAGCAAATAAGATTCTAGGACTGATTGCGCGATCTTTTGATTTCAAAAGTCCATCACTCATTAACAAGCTATATAAATCGTTAGTTCGTCCACATTTGGAATATGCTGTTTCCGTATGGTCACCGAATCTCATTAAAGACATTGACAGACTGGAAAAAGTACAACGGCGAGCCACAAAACGGATTCCAAATATCAAAAATAAATCATACGAAAATCGACTAAAACATATGAATCTGTTTTCCCTAAAAAAGCGTAGACTCAGAGGTGACTTGATACAGGTCTTTAAGATTCTAAAGGGAATTGACAACATCAAAAGTGACCAAATTTTTACATTGAATGAGAATCAGACAAGAAACAATGGTCTCAAACTGTCCGAAAATAGATTCAATTTGGAAGTAGGTAGAAACAACTTTGCCAACCGAGTAGTTAATGAATGGAATCAATCTCATGCACAGGTAGTGCAATGTAGTTCAGTTCGAAGCTTCAAGAATCATTTAGATAAATACCTAAGTAAGATGCTGTAATGATTATAATTTATCTTATATTATTTTTTTTTTTGTTATCATTTGTCTGTCTGATTTTTATTTATTATTAGTTATATGTCAATTTATTATTATTTACTATTTACCTGTTTGTTTATTATTTAATTATACCTATGCATCTATTTTTTTTTTTTTTTTTTTATATTATCATAGTTTTTATTTATTATTGTATTATTAATATGATTTTTTTTTCGCATCCGACCTAGATATGGATCAAAAGGTCTCCTGTCGGCATGCTCCGCCTTTGTAATCCTTTCTAATCCTTTGTGAAAGGGCCGAAATTGTCGCCACAACCCATCAGCTTCCACTCATCCAAATTTGAGGTTCTGGCTAATGGCACACGATTTTACTGAGGTCTGAGGAATCTCTGAGTGTGTGTATGTGTGTGTGAGTGCGCGCGCGCACATACACGCAAAAAAAATCTTTGCAATTTCCATGAAAAGACTTTGGCGTATACTGTATACACCGTACGAAATAGTCAAATAAAGTACTTTCTTGTACATATGTAAGTGTTACTACTGTAGAGTTGTTCAAGCGCACAAGATTACTGTGCGAAACAAAAGAGTTGGTAGAACGTTTTGAAGTCACTTTGTAGAAAAAAGAAGACCTGGCTGGAGGTCATTGACGCTCGTGGCGAATCTACTCAAGTTTTTTAATAATGTTTCCTGCTTATTTTCACTGATGCAAAGCAGAGCAGTCTAAGTACTGGACACGAATGTTACAAGGAGCAGTGAGATAAGAGAACATTTTCGTTCTTCAACGATGACTTGGAAGGCAAAATCAGAAGGAATTGATGCCTAAAGATCCGTAAAGAGCCGGGGACACTCGCGACCAAGTTGATTTATCGGGCAACAGGAGAGAAGCCGGCTGGTCGTCGAAACAATTTGATTTTCTTCGTTTTTGATTCCACAAAGGCGTTGTTGCGAGTAAGTTGTACTTTTTTATCTCGCTTCAGGTTAAGGCATTTGATGTGCTTTCTGAATGTTTTCATCATTTCAGTGTGCATGACATAGAAGCGAAGATCTTTTCGCGGGTCTCTCTTGTCCAGGTTCTTATAGAATTTCTTCTTGGTGTGACGGAATTCCGCGAGAAAAGTGTCCCGCCTCTTGGGTTTGATGTCATTTCGGCTTCTCTTCCTTTGGCCCTCCTCTTGAGTGTGCCTCCTCCGTTTCTTTGTGATGTTTGGAGGGTCCTGGCTCATGCTGGCGTCGAAGCGGAAGTTGGTCCCAACGAGCTGAGTGTCCATCGAGATCCCGCGTCGCCGTCTTCGCGAGCTCTTCGGCCTCCGAGATTATTCCAACCCTTGAGCTCAGTCGCCATGACCACCAACACATTCAATCTCATTACGTTCAGCTATTCCATTATTCTTGGTCAATGGATGTGCATGAGTATAGTAATGGCCATAATCCTTGTGTGCATATGAAGACAATTGTTATTATAATAACCATTGTGTGAATGTCAATATAATTGTGATAAATAATGTGCACATATGAATATCATTTTATTAACAACGTTGCAGTGGTTTGCAATAGACAAGAGTAGAGTATGCCGACAGAAGATTTTTTGGTTATGTAAGAAGATAGGATGCAGAAAACAAACCGACAAAGAGACAGACAAGTATATAAATAAATACATAAATATATGTTTGAATAAAGAAACAAGTGATCTAATGAATAGACTACCTAATAACTAAATGGGCAAGTACACGAATAATATAATAAATGAATAAATAAAAAGGAATGTTGGAAATCATACTTGCAGGAGGCCAATTGATACAAGCTCAGACCCATCATATCTCAAATCCCATCCCCAACCTACAACATAGCTAAACAACTGTGCAACATACTGACCCCATACGTCCCTGCTACCTACTGCTTAAACTTCGCAACCGACTTTTTGGATATCCTGAAGGCAAATAGTGCCAATGGTATCATAGCTTCGATGGACGTAGAAAAGCTATTGACACATTCCAACTGATCGCACTATTAACTACATGATTGACCTTGTTTAACACAAGGACAGTACTCTCAACATAGCCATCCCAGAGTCCACACTCCTTGGCACGCTAATGTGTTGCACAAATGAGGTACCCTTTACCTGCCCA
>NC_134808.1:49163136-49175636 GCF_046742065.1 Oratosquilla oratoria
TAGTTCTGCTTTTTGTATTTTTTAAGACATTCTCTTTGTGTCTTGAGGTGGTCTTATTGTCTCTATTGAGATCTGAGGTGATTTCTCCGTAGGAGGTCATTTGTGCTACCAGAGCGCGATTTCCATTTTGCAAAGAGGACTCCAAAGCGGAGAACCCGTAGCGACTCCATCAACTTGTTGGTATTTTTCTCCACGTGGGCAGGTAAAGGGGGGTACCTCATTTGTGCAACACATTAGCGTGCCAAGGAGTGTGGACTCTGGGATGGCTATGTTGAGAGTACTGTCCTTGTGTTAAACAAGGTCAATCATGTAGTTAATAGTGCGATCAATTGAAATGTTTGTCAAAAGCTTTTCTACGTCCATCGAAGCTATGATACCATTGGCACTATTTGCCTTCAGGATATCCAAAAAGTAAGTTGCGGAGTTTAAGCAGTAGGTAGCAGGGACGTATGGGGTCAGTATGTTGCACAGTTGTTTAGCTATGTTGTAGGTTGGGGATGGGATTTGAGATATGATGGGTCTGAGCTTGTATCAATTGGCCTCCTGCAAGTATGTTTTCCAATAGTCTTTTCTATTTTCTTAGTTATTATATCATTCGTGTACTTGCCCATTTAGTTATTAGGTAGTCTGTTCATTAGATCACTTGTTTCTTTATTCAAACATTTATTTATCTACTTATTTATATACTTGTCTGTCTCTCTGTCGGTTTGTTTTCTGCATCCTATCTTCTTGCATAACGAAAAAAAAATCTTTTGTCGGCATACTCTACTCTTGTCTATTGCAAACCACTGCAACGTTGTTAATGAAAATGATATTCATATGTGCACATTATTTATCACAACTATATTGACATTCACACAATGGTCATTATAATAACAATTGTGTTCATATACACACAAGGATTATGGCCATTACTATACTCATGCACAGCCATTGACCAAGAATAATGAAATAGCTGAACGTAATGAGATTGAATGTGTTGGTGGTCATGGCGACTGAGCTCAAGTGTTGGAATAATCTCGGAGGCCGAAGAGCTCACGAAGACGGCGACGCGGGATCTCGAAGGACACAGCTCGGTGGGACCAACTTCCGCTTCGACGCCAGCATGAACCAGGACCCTCCAAACGTCACCAAGAAACGGAGGAGGCACACTGAAGAGGAGGCCAATTTCAACTACGACGCCAGCACGAACCAGGACCCTCCAAACACCACAAAGAAACGGAGGCACACTGAAGAGGAGGAGCAAAGGAAGAGAAGCCCGAATGACATCAAACCACCCAAGAGCCGGGACACTTTTCTTGCGGAATTCCGCCGCGCCAAGAACAAGTTCTACGAGAACCTGGACAAGAGAGACCCGCGAAAAGATCTTCGCTTCTTTGTCATGCACACTGAAATGATGAAGAGATTCAGAAAGCACATCAAAGGCCTTAACCTGAAGCGAGATAAAAAAGTACAACCTACTCGCAACAACGCCTTTCTGGAATCCAAAAAGAAGACAATCAAATTGTTTCGACGACCAGCCGGCTTCTCTCCTGTTGCCCGATAAATGAACTTCGTCGCGAGTGTCCCCGGCTCTTTACGGATGATCAGGCATCAATTCCTTCTCATTTTGCCTTCCAAGTCATCGTTGAAGAACGAAAATGTTCTCTTTTCTCACAGTTTCCTGTAACATTCGTGTGCAGTACTTCAACTGCTCTGCTTTGCACCAGTGAAAATAAGCAGGAAACATTATTCAAAAACTTGAGTAGATTCGCCACGAGCGTGAATGACCTCCAGCCAGGTCTTCTTCTTTTTTGAACAAAGTGATTTCAAAACGTTCTACCAACTCTTTTGTTTCGCACAGTAATCTTGTGCTGTTGAACAACTCTACAGTAGTAACACTTACATATGTACAAGAAAGTACTTAATTTGACTATTTCGTACGGTGTATACAGTATACGCCAAAGTCCTTTCATGGAAATTGCAAAGATTTTTTTACGTGCATGTGAGCGCGTGTACTCACACACACACCCACACACACACACACACACACTCAGAGATTCCTCAAACCTCAGTGCAATCGTGTGCCATTAGCCAGAACCTCAAATTTGGATGAGTGGAAGCTGATGGGTTGTGGCGACAATTTTGGCCCTTTCACAAAGGATTACAAAGGCGGAGCATGCCGACAGGAGACCTTTTGATCCATATCTAGGTCGGATGCGAAAAGAAAATCATATTAATAATAAGATAATAAATAAAAAAATATGATAATGTAAATAACAAATAAAATACATAAATAAATGCATAGGTATAGTTAAATAATAAACAAAGAGGTAAATAGTAAATGATAATAAATTGACATATAACTAATAATAAATGAAAATCAGACAGACAAATGATAACAAAACAAAAACAAATAATATAAGATAAATTATAATCATTACAGCATCTTACTTAGGTATTTATGTAAATGATTCTTAAGGCTTCGAACTGAACTACATTGCACTCCCTGTGCAGGAAGTTTATTCCATTCATTAATAACACGGTTGGCAAAGTTGTTTCTACCTACTTCCAAATTGAATCTATTTCCGGACAGTTTGAGACCATTGTTTCTTGTCTGGTTCTCATTCAATGTAAAAATTTGGTCATTTCTGATGTTGTCAATTCCCTTTAAAATTTTAAAGACCTGTATGAAGTCACCTCTGAGTCTACGCTTTTTTAGGGAAAACAGATTCATATGTTTTAGTCGATTTTCGTATGATTTATTTTTGATATTTGGAATCAGTTTTGTGGCTCGCCGTTGTACTTTTTGCAGTCTGTCAATGTCTTTAATGAGATTCGGTGACCATACGGAAACAGCATATTCCAAATGTGGACGAACTAACGATTTATATAGCTTGTTAATGAGTGATGGACTTTTGAAATCAAAAGATCGCGCAATCAGTCCTAGAACCTTATTTGCTTTCTCAGAGGCTGAAATACACTGCTTGGATGATTTGAGGTCGTTACTGATAATTACGCCGAGATCTTTTTCACTATCCACTTTTGTTAACGAATTTCCAAATAACTTGTAATCGTACTTACTGTTATTTTTACCTATGTGCATTACCTTGCATTTACTTGTGTTAAATTTCATTAGCCACTTTTCAGACCATTGCTGTAATTGATCTAAATCTTCTTGAATATCTAATTGATTTGAGTGATCATTTGCCACTCCGCACAGTTTTGTATCAGCAGCAAATTTGGAAACAGTAGATTTTAGTCCATGGTCTATATCATTTATATATACTATGAATAGAAGTGGCCCAAGAACGGAACCCTGAGGAACTCCACTTGCAACACTTTTCCATCTAGAAGTTTTTCCATTTAAAACAACTCTCTGTTTTCGACCATTCAACCAATTACTAGTCCAACCTAATAGGCTACCACTTATTCCATGCAAAGCTAATTTAGTAAGTAGTCTTTCGTGTGGGACGGTATCAAAAGCTTTTGCAAAGTCTAGATATACTAAATGTATATTGTTTCTTTTGTCATAATTGGAGATAACTGTGTTGTAGAATTCGAGTAAGTTAGTGACGCAAGAACGTTTCCGTCTGAAACCATGCTGGCTATCATTTATCAAACGGTTACTTTGTAAATGATGTTCGATAGCATCTCTGATGATAGTTTCCATTATTTTTCCTACGATTGAAGTCCAACTTATAGGCCTATAGTTATTTGGTTTCTTTTTGTCACCTTTTTTGAATATGGGAGTAACGTTAGCTAGCTTCCATTCTGTTGGGACATCTCCGGATATGATGGATTTCTTGAAAATAATTTCTAATGGAACAACAATCTCATTTTTCATTTCCTTTAAGATTCTTGGATGCCAACCGTCAGGCCCTGGTGTTTTATTAACTTTGAGTTTGTCTATACACCTTTTAATTTTTTCTTTTGTTATATTTACCGTAGTGAGTAAGTTTACCCTAGACTTTTCACAGGTTTCAGTTTGGAATTCACCTTGAGGTGTTTCGTTTACGAATACCGAGCTAAAATAATTGTTTAAGATATTACACATTCCTTCATTTGAATATTCAAGATGACCGTCAGCAGATGATAGTGGACCAATGTGATTCCTAACAACCTTTTTATCTCTAATGTAACTATAGAATTCTTTGGGATTCTCTTTGGATTTATCAGCGATGTTCATTTCATATTGTCGTTTTCTTTTTCTTATTGTCTTTTTTAAATCTCTGTATTGATACATAACTTTCATAGTCATTAGATGCACCCGAGTACTTATATTTCTTATAAGCCTGTCTCTTTTTAGCAATACTTTTTTCAGTTTCTTTGTCGAGCCACTTTGGGCGAGCCTGATTTGGGGGACGTCTGTCCTTAAAAGGAATGTAAGTTTGAATGATCTTAGTGAGCGTATTTTGAAATATTTCCCACATCTGATGTACAGGTCTTTCGTTTAATTTTGCCTCCCAATCTGTAAGCTGAAGCTCCTGACGTAGTCCTATGAACTGAGCTTTACTGAAATCGTGTATTTTAGAAACTCAAGTATCTATTCTAAAATTGTTTAGGAGTTTGAATGTAACTAGGTTGTGATCACTATTTGCAACAGATTCACCAACTTGTACATCAGTTACCATGCTTTCGCGGCTAGTGATCACAAGACGTTCCTCTCCTTGCAAATTAAGTACTTTCTTGAACATATATAAGTGTTACTAGAATTGTTCAAACGCACAAGATTAATGTGCGAAACAAATGAGTTGGTAGAACGCTTTGAAGTGTTATATAAGTGTTACTAGAATTGTTCAAACGCACAAGATTAATGTGCGAAACAAAAGAGTTGGTAGAACGTTTTGAAGTGTTATGTAAGTGTTACTAGAATTGTTCAAGCGCACAAGATTACTGTGCGAAACAAAAGAGTTGGTAGACCGTTTTGAAGTCATTTTGTTCAAAAAAGAAGAAGACCTGGCTGGAGGTCATTGACGCTCGTGGCGAATCTGCTCAAGTTTTTGAATCATGTTTGCTGCTTATTTTCACTGATGCAAAGCAGAGCAATTGAAGTACAGTACCGGACACGAATGTTACGAGAAGGAGCAGTGAGAAAAGAGAACATTTTCGTTCTACAACGATGACTTGGAAGGCAAAATTAGAAGGAATTGATGCCTGATCATCCGTAAAGAGCCGGGGACACTCGCGACCAAGTTGATTTATCGGGCAACAGGAGAGAAGCCGGCTGGTCGTCGAAACAATTTTCTTTTCTTCTTTTTTGATTCCACAAAGGCGTTGTTGCGAGTAAGTTGTACTCCTTGATCTCGCTTCTGTTTTATGCCTTTTATGTGATTACTGAATCTTTTAATCATTTCAGTGTGCATGACAAAGAAGCGAAGATCTTTTCGCGGGTCTCTGTTGTCCAGGTTCTTATAGAATTTCTTCTAGGTGCGGCGGAATTCCGCGAGAAAAGTGTCCCGGCTCTTGGATTTGATGTCATTCCGGCTTCTCTTCCTTTGCTCCTCCTCTTGAGTGTGCCTCCGTTTCTTTGTGGTCTTTGGAGGGTCCTGGTTGATGCTGGCGTCGAAGTGGAAATTGGCCTCCTCTTGAGTGTGCCTCCTCCGTTTCTTGGTGATGTTTGGAGGGTCCTGGTTCATGCTGGCGTCGAAGCGGAAGTTGGTCCCAACGAGCTGAGTGTCCATCGAGATCCCGCGTCGCCGTCTTCGCGAGCTCTTCGGCCTCCGAGATTATTCCAACACTTGAGCTCAGTCGCCATGACCACCAACACATTCAAGCTCATTACGTTCATATATTCCATTATTCTTGGTCAATGGGTGTGCATGAGTATAGTAATGGCCATAATCCTTGTGTGTATATGAACACAATTGTTATTATAATAACCATTGTGTGAATGTCAATATAGTTGTGATAAATAATGTGCACATATGAATATCATTTTTATTAACAACGTTGCAGTGGTTTGCAATAGACAAGAGTACAGTATGCCGACAGAAGATTTTTTTCGTTATGTAAGAAGATAGGATGCAGAAAACAAACCGACAGAGAGACAGACAAGTATATAAATAAATATATAAATAAATGTTTGAATAAGGAAACAAGTGATCTAATGAATAGACTACCTAATAACTAAATGGGCAAGTACACGAATAATATAATAAATGAATAAATAAAAAGGAATGTTGGAAATCATACTTGCAGGAGGCCAATTGATACAAGCTCAGACCCATCATATCTCAAATCCCATCCCCAACTTACAACATAGCTAAACAACTGTGCAACATATTGACCCCATACGTCACTGCTACCCGCTGCTTAAACTCCGCAACCGACTTTTTGGATATCCTGAAGGCAAATAGTGCCAATGGTATCATACCTTCGATGGACGTAGAAATGCTATTGAAAAATATTTCAATTGGTCGCACTATCAACTACATAATTGACCGTGTTTACCACAACGACATTACTCCTAACATAGCCATCCCAGAGTCCACACTCCGTGGCATGCTAGTGTGTTGCATAAAAGAGGTAGACTACCCCCCTTTACCTGCCCACGTGGAGAAAAATGCCAACAAGCTGATGGAGTCGCTACGGGTTCTCCGCTTTGGAGTCCTGTTTGCAAAATCGAAATCGCGCTCTGGCAGCACAAATGACCTCCTACGGAGAAATCACCTCAGATCTCAATAGAGACAATAAGACCACCTCAAGACACAAAGAGAATGTCATAAAGAAAATACAAAAAGCAGAATTAGCAGTATATATATATATATATATATATATATATATATATATATATATATATATATACATATAAGAAGTTTTTATTCGCATACACGCACACACACACACACACACACTTTATTCGCGCACACACACACACACGCACACACACGCACACACACACACACACACACACACACACACACACACACACACTAGAAATCGGCCAATGTGTGTGCCCTAATTGGGGAAGCAGAGAGGAGGAGGCAGTGAGACCTAGGCTGGTGCTCTTGACCTGCAGTACCACAACAAGATCCAGAATGTTTCAACAGTTGTAAGGAGCAGATGGCCGAAGTACTTGGAAGGGGACGGAATCTTGGCCGACGGTCCATTTGGATTCACTCACTCACTCACTCACTCTTGTGGTACTTGGGGGCCGAAGTCCCGTGACCGACCGCCTTGGGCAAGCAGCCTCTGCATCATCGATCTCTGTGTCGTCTGCGATCTCCTGCCATTGCTCCTCTGGCGGGTTTCCCACAAGTTGTTCGTTCGACGTCTTGGACATTGTTGTCCTCCCACCCGCATCGGGGTCCTCCGAGCGGTCTCCCTCCTACAAGTGTCCCGTTTAAAACTTGGTGTGGATTCCTCTCTTGGTTCATTCCTGCCACGTGGCCTGCCCATCGCCATCGTCTTCCCGTTATTTTCTGTTGCATAAGTGTTTGTTCTCTCATCCCCTAAATTTCCGCTTTGGATCTTTGCCTCCAATGACCTAATACAATATATCAGAAGCTTGGCAATGCGTCAGCAAGAAGGAGGTATCAAACCACACCATAGACAACACGTCGACCAAGATATTAATAGGGAAACTTTGGTTAACTCCACCAAAGTCGTTGGTTGCTGTAAGGACTCCAGACGGCTACAACTGCTGGAGGCAATATGCATCAGAGACAGGCTCCCGCCTATTAATATTCAGTCAAACATGGTATCTAGCATACCATTGTTTAATTCTTCACTCGTAACACGGGCCGGGTTAGGGAATTTTGTCCGTCACCTCCTCTTTCCTCCCCTTCATCCCCATTTACCTCCTCCTTCTCAATCTCACACCCCTGCCTCTTCCCTCTTCCCACTCCCCTCTCCCCCACCTCCTCCTCAACCTTACCCTCCTTCTCCATCACCTCAACCCACACCTGCACTACCCTTAGGAGACTTGACTGCATCTTAGTTATAAACTATATATATATATATAATATGTATGCGTTTCTATGTAAGTGTAGACACTGAAGTTTCAACAGGGAACCGGAGATGTAATATAAATAGTTGGGCCAATCCAAGCGGAAACATCTTTACTTTTCTTTATTGTAACAGACCTGTAATACAGTTCCGTTCGGCATCATCAGTGTAGCTTAAGAAAAATAATATAGAAAATTATATTCTCTATAATATAATCGAAAATACTTTTTGAGAAATGATTATAAATTGACATCCAATTCTGTCAAAATGAATCGTATCATAATTTTTTCTTTAAAAACAAAGTAAACATTGCTTGAAATATATAAAAAGACGAACCACGACGCATCAGACATGAAACACAGTCAATCATACACTAAAAGAACGCGAGCATGTTAGAGTTATATTCATTTAGGGTTGAGCAATGTTTAACAATGGCTAGGGATTCCAATATGAAAAATCAGTTGTTATTTGTTTTTTCAATTACCTTAAAGTTTTCATCCACGATCCTGTGACTGTTACCTAGCATGGTCTCTAATGCTGCTGAATGAAGACCTCGTCGGTTGTTGACCCGTTCTAACCGACATCCCTCTCTGTAAAGATACCCTTGATCTAAGGTCCTGTATGTATGTGTGTATGTATGTATGTATGTATGTATGTATAATAAACTTTTATCCCACCATCGGAAAAGAAGACACTGATGTCGAAAGTTCTATACATTTCGATCACTAACTGTAATCCTCGTCTGCTGAAGAGGATCACAGTTAGTGATCGAAAGATACAGAACTTTCGACGTTATTATCTTCTTTTCCGACGGTGGGATAAAAGTTTATTTTACTAATGTGCTACGACATTACTTTATTGTATGTATATATGTTAGGGCGTCGTTACTTGCGGCGAAGGTCGAGATGATGACGATTCGAACCCTGCTCGAGCGAGTTGGACCAAGGGTATGGTTTATTAAATTCCACGCTACAATAGTCTACTGTAAGGGGCACCGTCCTAGCCTCCCGATAGGGGGAGTTTGTGACGTTAAACCAAATCATGTATGTATATACCAGTCAGGTGATCTTCGCTGTGATTTACAATATGTGTGTGTGTGCGTGTGTGTGTGCATATGTGTGTGTGTGTGTGTGTGTGTGTGCGCGCACGAGTGTGCGTATGTGTGCGCTTTTATTGTCTCTGTGGTGCAGTGGGTAAAGACTCTCTGAAGGTAATCTTACGGTGACCGAAAGGAATGGGTTCGAATCCTACATGTGACTGTCATAATGATTATCATTCACATATATATATATATATATATATATATATATATATGTGTGTGTGTGTGTGTATGTATACATATATATACATCATATATATATATATATATATATATATATATGTGTGTGTATTTATATATACATATATATATATTTATATATACATATATGTATATATGTGTGTGTGTGTGTTTGCATGTATACATATATATGTATATATATACATCATATATATATATATATGTATATATACATATATATATACATATATATGCATATATATACATGTGTATATATATATATATATACATATATACAATATATGCACACATACACATTTATAAACACACACACACACACACACACACACACACACACATATATATATATATATATATATATATATATGTATACATAAATATATATATAAATATATATATATATACCTGATATATATGTATATATATATATATATATATATATATATATATATATATATATATATATATATATATATTAGTATAAATGGGCAGTAAGTTTTCTTGTAGACATGTTCGATTGAAGACCAGAGCTAATTCAATATCCACTATCTTCTTAGTGATTTTCTCAATTTTTCTAATAGTTTGTTTGATTCTTGAGGGGAGGGCAAACACAATACTTCCGAGATCCATGATGTTATTGTAACGAAAAACATAACACAAAATATAAATACAAGCTTTCGGTTGAGTCATCCAACCATCTTCAGGTAAGTGAGATTACATATACAGAACAGGAGTTTAAATACAAGTAAAAAGGGGGGAACTAGGAGAGTTAGGAGTCAGGTACTGGACGGAGGTGAGGTCTTCGTATCAAGAGGACGTCGCTGGACAGCTGGTCACGGTAGCTGGACGTTTGGGCCTTGTTGCCACGCAGCCTCGCTGTGTAGTTGTAAGGTACTAACTGTGTCTGTCTGTATATTAATGATAGGAGTGTATTGCGTAATATAGACTCTTTCTAAGATGTGTAGTTTCTTGGTGTTGTTACATTGTTTAAGTATTTTTGTGTTATTGACTAGATCTTGCCTGATTGTAGTTTTATTGTGTGTTTGTGTCATGTGTTTGCGTATGCTTCCTTCACGGGCGTGCATTGTGAGTCTCCTGCTCACAGAGGTAGTGGTAACACCAATGTAAGAAGCATTGGGGAGAAGTTTGCAACCTTCTTCTGGGCAGGAGAATTGGTATACCACATTAGTCTGTTTGAGGAGAGAGTTGTTTTTAGTCATGTTATTTTTCATGATAAGGTTAGAGACTTTTGTGTTTTTGTAGTATATGATGAGGGTCAATTTGTCGTGTGGGTTGGTGCATGTGACGTTACGTGCGAGGATGTCTTTGAGGACACGTTCGTCTGTTTTGTGTGCTGGTGTCATTTGGTTTTTGTAATATGTGTGTGTGGAATGTGTGTTGTTTTGTCCGTGTTGTGTTGTGTTGCGTGTGATGAAAAGTCTCGTCTCTTTGTCAATGAGAAAGTTGGGAAAACCGTTGTTAATGAGGATTTGTTAAACGCGCATTATTTCAGAGTGAAAATTTTCCCAGGAAGAGCAGTTTTTATATGCGCGTCGAAGGTATGCCCGAATGACACTGAGTTTGTACCGCTGGGGGCACTCGCTCGCTGCATTCAGGCATCTTCCGGTGTCAGTGTTTTTCCTGTAAACAGTGGTCGTGTATTTGTTATCTTGGGTGTGGATGAAGACGTCAAGGAAGGGAATTTTGTTGTGTATATTAAGTTCATATGTGAAGTGTAGTACAGAGGCTGCTTCCATGGCTAGCTGTAGGTCTTTCAGGTGGGACTCACTCCTAACTTCAGTAAAAATGTCGTCGACGTATCTACAGTAGGAAAAGGGTCTTAGGACGGGGTCTTGTAAGACTTTGTTCTCTAAATCACACATGTAGAATTCGGCAAAGGTACACCCTAAAGGTGAACCCATTGCGACTCCTTCCACTTGTAGATATAGCTGGCCGGATGGGCTTCGAAAGGGCGCTTCAGTTGTACAGGCTAGGAGAAGAAGCTTCAGTATTTCTTCCGGGATCTTAGGGGGATGTAATTCAGGGTGACGGTACACATTATTCAGGATTATATCTATTGTGGGAAGAATAGGAACATGGGAAAATAACGATTCCACATCGAGGGAAGCCATAATTCCTTGGGGTTGCTTGCTGTGTAGTATGTCAATAAAATCATCAGATGATTTTATGGAGTATTTCTTAGGAATGAAAGGGGTGATGATATGGCTGAGCTGTTTGGCGAGTCCATATGTAGGTGTAGTAATTTGTGAGATGATCGGGCGGAGAGGGGAGTTCGGCTTGTGAGTTTTGACGTTGCCGTAAATATAGCCTGGGGAGAATTCACCGGTAATGGGAGGGATGTGCAGATGGTCCACGACTGCGTTATTAACAGCGATGAGTTTGTTAACCTGAACCTTAAGTTTGTTGGTGGGATCACTAGAATTTTTTTTTTCTTGAATTTAGAAGTGTCGGAGAGGATGTGGTTAATTTTAGAGAAATACTCTTCTTTGTTAAGTAAGACATAAATGGAGGACTTATCAGCTCGTCGAAGGACGAGGTTAGGGTTGTTGCGTAACTCAGAGGCGGCTTGTTTGAGTTGTGGAGTGAGGAGGGAACTATTTTTGTGACTGCGCCTTTTGGTGGTTTCAGCTAATAACTGGGGTTGTAAATCAGAGGAAATAGTAACCTTACCATCTTTCTGGGCAAAGTCTTTCTCTTAAACAATTACTGTTGAATGCTAAAGCACATGTGGCATCAATGATTTTTAGAGAACATTTCTCTAACTTTCTAAGTATCATTTTCTCTTCATGGTTCAAACTCTGGAGGAAAGTACGAAAGTCGTCAGAGTGGTTTTCCATTTTATACCGACAGCTGTTTCAACCATTTCACATGGTCGTCTTCAGGGTAAAACTGATTACAAATGTGAAATACATTAGAATATAAAGGCCCGTGGGCCGTACAAACAACAGAGAAGAAATAAAAATGGTGGAATATGATTGGTGGAAATATGCGGGTGAGCGGCGCCTAGTCCTACGAAGGGCTTATGTCACGTCTTGTCGGGTTGTCACTTCCGGTGAGAACGGATGGAACGGCCTACAGGCAGGAGGTAGACTCTCTCCGAAGAATTATCACCGATGGAGTTTTACCAAAAGAACCCTACGAGAGAGTTTTTCTGAGAGTCTCCAGCCGTCCCAATCTGGTAGCCTCCTTAGTATATATATATTGTGTGAGTGTGTGTGTATGTATACATATATATATATATATATGTGTG
>NC_134808.1:49178136-49200636 GCF_046742065.1 Oratosquilla oratoria
GACCATTACTATACTCATGCACACCCATTGACCAAGAATAATGAAACAGCTGAACGTAATGAGCTTGAATGTGTTGGTGGTCATGGCGACTGAGCTCAAGTGTTGGAATAATCTCGGAGGCCGAAGAGCTCACGAAGACAGCGACGCGGGATCTCGATGGACACTCAGGTCGGTGGGACCAACTTCCGCTTCGACACCAGCATGAACCAGGACCCTCCAAACATCACCAAGAAACGGAGGCACACTGAAGAGGAGGGACAAAGAAAGAGAAGCCGGTCTGACATCAAACCACCCAAGAGCCGGGACACTTTTCTTGCGGAATTCCGCCGCGCCTAGAAGAAATTCTATGAGAACCTGGACAAGAGAGACCCGCGAAAAGATCTTCGCTTCTATGTCATGCACACAGAAATGATGAAGAGATTCAGAAAGCACATCAAAGGCCTTAACCTGAAGCGAGATAAAAGCCTTAAACAGAAGCGAGATCAAGAAGTACAACTTACTCGCAACAACGCGACTTTCTGTGATAAAAAAAAGAAGAAAATCAAATTGTTTCGACGACCAGCCGGCTTCTCTCCTGTTGCCCGATAAATCAACTTGGTCGCGAGTGTCCCCGGCTCTTTACGGATCTTTAGGCATCAATTCCTTCTAGTATTGCCTTCTAAGTCATCGTTGAAGAACGAAAATGTTCTCTTTTCTCACAGTTTCTTGTAACATTCGTGTCCAGTACTTAGACTGCTCTGCTTTGTATCAATGAAAATAAGCAGCAAATATTATTCAAAAACTTGAGTAGATTCGCCACGAGCGTCAATGAGCTCCAGCCAGATCAGATCTTCTTCTTTTTTGAACAAAGTGACTTCAAAACGTTCTACCAACTCTTTTGTTTTGCACAGTAATCTTGTGCGCTTGAACAATTCTAGGAACACTTATATATGTACAAGAAAGTACTTAATTTGACTATTTCGTACGGTGTATACAGTATACGCCAAAGTCCTTTCATGGAAATTGTAAAGATTTTTTTACGTGTATGTGCGCGCGCGCACTCACACACACACACACACACAACTCAGAGATTCCTCTAACCTCAGTAAAATCGTGTGCCATTAGCCAGAACCTCAAATTTGGATGAGTGGAAGCTGATGGGTTGTGGCGACAATTTTGGCCCTTTCACAAAGGATTACAAAGGCAGAGCATGCCGACAGGAGACCTTTTGATCCATATCTAGGTCGGATGCGAAAAGAAAATCATATTAATAATAAAATAATAAATAAAAACTATGATAATGTAAATAACAAATAAAATACATAAATAAATGCATAGGTATAGTTAAATAATAAACAAACAGGCAAATAGTAAATAATAATAAATTGACATATAACTAATAATAAATGAAAATCAGACAGACAATTGATAACAAAACAAAAACAAATAGTATAAGATAAATTATAATCATTACAGCATTTTAATTAGGTATTTATCTAAATGATTCTTAAAGCTTCGAACTGAACTACATTGCACTACCTATGCAGGAAGTTTATTCCATTCATTAACTACACGGTTGGCAAAGTTGTTTCTACCTACTTCCAAATTGAATCTATTTCCGGACAGTTTGAGACCATTGTTTCTTGTCTGATTCTCATTCAATGTAAAAATTTGGTCACTTTTGATGTTGTCAATTCCCTTTAGAATCTTAAAGACCTGTATCAAGTCAGCTCTGAGTCTACGCTTTTTTAGGGAAAACAGATTGATATGTTTTAGTCGATTTTCGTATGATTTATTTTTGATATTTGGAATCCGTTTTGTGGCTCGCCGTTGTACTTTTTGCAGTCTGTCAATGTCTTTAATGAGATTCGGTGACCATACGGAAACAGCATATTCCAAATGTGGACGAACTAACGATTTATATAGCTTGTTAATGAGTGATGGACTTTTGAAATCAAAAGATCGCGCAATCAGTCCTAGAATCTTATTTGCTTTCTCAGAGGCTGAAATACACTGCTTGGATGATTTGAGATCGTTACTGATAATTACGCCGAGATCTTTTTCACTATCCACTTTTGTTAACGAATTTCCAAATAACTTGTAATCGTATTTACTGTTATTTTTACCTATGTGCATTACCTTGCATTTACTTGTGTTAAATTTCATTAGCCACTTTTGAGACCATTGCTGTAATTGATCTAAATCTTCTTGAATATCTAATTGATTTGAGTGATCATTTGCCACTCCGCACAGTTTTGTATCATCAGCAAATTTGGAAACAGTAGATTTTAGTCCATGGTCTATATCATTTATATATACTATGAATAGAAGTGGCCCAAGAACGGAACCCTGAGGAACTCCACTTGCAACACTTTTCCATCCAGAAGTTTTTCCATTTAAAACAACTCTGTTTTCGACCATTCAACCAATTACTAGTCCAACCTAATAGGCTACCACTTATTCCATGCAAAGCTAATTTAGTAATTAGTCTTTCGTGTGTGACGGTATCAAAAGCTTTTGCAAAGTCTAGATATACTAAATGTATATTGTTTCTTTTGTCATAATTGGAGATAACTGTATTGTAGAATTCGAGTAAGTTAGTCACGCAAGAACGTTTCCGTCTGAAACCATGCTGGCTATCATTTATCAAACGGTTACTTTGTAAATGATGTTCGATAGCATCTCTGATGATAGCTTCCATTATTTTTCCTACAATTGAAGTCAAACTTATAGTAGTTATTTGGTTTCTTTTTGTCACCTGTTTTTGAATATGGGTGTGACATTAGCTAGCCTTCATTCTCCTGGACATCTCCGGATATAATGGATTTCTTGAAAATAATTTCTAATGGAACAGCAATCTCATTTTTCATTTTCTTTAAGATTCTTGGATGCCAGCCGTCAGGAACTGATGTTTTATTAACTTAGAGTTTTCTAGACACATTTAAATGTTTTCTTTTGTTATATTTACCGTAGTAAGTTCACCCTTGAGTTTTCACAGGTTTCAGTTTTGGAATTCACTTTGAGGTGTTTCGTTTATGTATAATGAACTAAAAGAGTTGTTTAAGATATCACACATTCCTTCATTTGAATAGTCAAGATGACTGTCAGCAGATGATAGTGGACCAATGTGATTCCTAACAACCTTTTTATCTCTAATGTAACTATAGAATTCTTTGGGATTCTCTTTGGATTTATCAGCGATGTTCATTTCATAATGTCGTTTTCTTTTTCTTATTGTCTTTTTTAAATCTCTGTATTGTTACATAACTTTGATAGTCATTAGGTGCACATGAGTACTTGTATTTCTTATAAGCCTGTTTCTTTTTAGCAATACTTTTTTTCAGTTTCTTTGTCAAGCCATTTTGGGCAAGCCTGATTTGGGGGACGTCTGTCCTTAAATTTTAAACGGAATGTATGAATCATCTTTGTGAGCGCATTTTGAAATATTTCCCACATCTGATCTACAGGCCTTTCGCTTAGTTTGCCTAGCAATCTGTAAGCAGAAGCTCCTGACCTAGTCCTATGAACTGAGCTTTACTGAAATCAGGTATTTTAGATACACAAATATCTATTCTAAAATGTTTAGCAGTTTGAATGTAACTAGGTTGTGATCACTATTTGCAACAGATTCACCAACTTGTACATCAGTTGCCATGCTTTCGCGGCTAGTGATCACAAGACGTTCCTCTCCTTGCAAATTAAGTACTTTCTTGTACATATAAGTGTTACTAGCATTGTTCAAGCGCACAAGATTACTGTGCGAAACAAAAGAGTTGGTAGAACGTTTTGAAGTCACTTTGTTCAAAAAAGAAGAACCTGGCTGGAGGTCGTAAGATATTGACGCTCGTGGCGAATCTACTCAAGTTTTTGAATAATGTTTGCTGCTTATTTTCACTGATGCAAAGCAGAGCAGTTGAAGTACTGGACACGAATGTTACAGGAAACTGAGAAAAGAGAACATTTTCGTTCTTCAACGATGACTTGGAAGGCAAAATGAGAAGGAATTGATGCCTGATCATCCGTAAAGAGCCGGGGACACTCGCGACCAAGTTGATTTATCGGGCAACAGGAGAGAAGCCGGCTGGTCGTCGAAACAATTTTATTTTCTTCTTTTTTGATTCCAGCAAGGCGTTGTTGCGAGTAAGTTGTACTTTTTTATCTCGCTTCAGGTTAAGGCCTTTGATGTGCTTTCTGAATCTCTTCATCATTTCTGTGTGCATGACAAAGAAGCGAAGATCTTTTCGCGGGTCTCTGTTGTCCAGGTTCTCATAGAATTTCTTCTAGGCGCGGCGGAATTCCGCAAGAAAAGTGTCCCGGCTCTTGGGTTTGATGTCATTCCGTCTTCTCTTGCTGTGTCCCTCCTCTTCAGTGTGGCTCCTCCGTTTCTTTGTGATGTTTGGAGGGTCCTGGTTCATGCTGGCGTCGAAGCGGAAGTTGGTCCCAACGAGCTGAGTGTCCGTCGATATCCCGCGTCGCTGTCTTCGCGAGCTCTTCGGCCTCCGAGATTATTCCAACACTTGAGCTCAGTCGCCATGACCATCAACACATTCAATCTCATTACGTTCAGCTATTCCATTATTCTTGGTCAATGGGTGTGCATGAGTATAGTAATGGCCATAATCCTTGTGTGTATATGAACACAATTGTTATTATAATAACCATTGTGTGAATGTCAATATAATTGTGATAGATAATGTGCACATAGGAATATAATTTTTATTAACAATGTTGCAGTGGTTTGCAATAGACAAGAGTACAGTATGCCGATAGAAGATTTGTTTTCGTTATGTAAGAAGATAGGATGCAGAAAACAAACCGACATAGAGACAGACAAGTATATAAATAGATAGATAAATAAATGTTTGAATAAAGAAACAAGTGATCTAATGAACAGACTACCTACTAACTAGATGGGCAAGTACACGAATGATATAATAAATGAATAGATAAAAAGGAATGTTGGAAATCATATTTGCAGGAGGCCAATTGATACAAGCTCAGACCCATCATATCTCAAATCCCATCCCCAACTTACAACATAGCTAAACAACTGTGCAACATACTGAGCCCATACGTCCCTGCTACCTACTGCTTAAACTTCGCAACCGACTTTTTGGATATCCTGAAGGCAAATAGTGCCAATGGTATCATAGCTTCGATGGACGTAGAAAAGCTATTGACACATTCCAACTGATCGCACTATTAACTACATGATTGACCTTGTTTAACACAAGGACAGTACTCTCAACATAGCCATCCCAGAGTCCACACTCCTTGGCACGCTAATGTGTTGCACAAATGAGGTACCCTTTACCTGCCCACGTGGAGAAAAATACCAACAAGTTGATGGAGTCGCTACGGGTTCTCCGCTTTGGAGTCCTCTTTGCAAAATGGAAATCGCGCTCTGGGAGCTCAAATGACCTCCTGCGGAGAAATGACCTCAGATCTCAATAGAGACAATAAGACCACCTCAAGACACAAAGAGAATGTCTTAAAAAATACAAAAAGCAGAACTAGCTATATATATAATATATATATATATATATATATATATATATACATGTACATATAAGAAGTCTTTCTTCGCACACATGCATGCACACACACACACACACATATATGTTTACATATATATATATATATGTATTCGTAAAAGTGGGCAGTAATTCTTCTTTTATACATGTTGAAATAAATTTGACCGCAGCTTGGGCTAGAATCAACTTCTTGTTGATAGACTCGAAGTTTTCTAATCAGAGATCTCGGATCATCAGGGAGGCGGAATAAAATAGTACCGTACGACGTTTCGCTCATCTTTGAGCCTTTTCAAGTACAAAATGTATTTGGTACAAAGATGTTACAGTTTATATACAACTAAAGTGGTAATTGGGAGAGGTTTATATATATATATATATATATATATATATATATTGAGACATTTTCACAGGTTGATGTAAGCGGAATAGGAAACACAGGAGTCTTAGTCTTGAGTTTATTCCTGACTAGTTTCGCAGGTATGCTTTTTCAAAGGAATATGTGTACAAACGGGCTGTTGGCATTATATACATGGGGTGGACCTCACCACCTCTCCGAGTTACCATAGTTGGTGGCGAATGTGAACATCACATTGTGGCTCACGTAACAATGAAGACATTTTTACAATTAAATATGATAACACTAATACCAAAGAAATTATTAGTAGAAAATGTAACAATAGTAATGATAACGATGAAGATAAATATTTAAATAATAATATTTACAATAATAACAAAAATGATAGTATCAATACAGGAAATAATAACAATAAAATAAAAGTAATGATAATAAAAACAATAATAAAAATGAAAATGATAATACTAATAACCAAGAAATAATTAATAGTAATTATGACAATAATAGTGAAAACAATGATCATAAAAACGAAAAATCAATTAAATATTTTAATAGTGACAATAATAATAACAATAATAATAATAAAGATAATGAAAGTAATAATAATAATGATGGTAATAATAAAAATATAAATAAAAATATAAATATAAATATATATATATATATATATAAAAATAAAAATGTAATGATAAAATTATAAATATATATAATGATAGAGATAATAAATAAATAATAGTTACAATAACAATGATAATAATAGTGTTGAAAATAATAACAAATAGCATTAAAAGAATAAATCATGATGAAAAGGTGGGGCAAGGTAGCATGGAGGAACTTCAGAGTGAAAGGAAGAAAGCTGGAGAGGGTAGGCCGAAGTGGGAAAAAGGTATCTACTTAGGATCGGGGGGTCTGGGAAGCCATTCTTGGAGGGCAAGTGTCGCGGTAGATTTTGTCCATTTCGAGTCACCAGTTCTCTTGTTTGTGTTTTTGTGGTTGGCAATGTAAAGTGATTCAATTATTTTCCGTTGTTTCTTGTGTAGTCCTTTAGCTAGAATGGTGGAACCCTCCCAGTTAGGCAAATGTCCCTCTGTGTCAATGTGGTTAACTAGAGCGTTGGTTTCTCGGTGGTGTCTAATGTCCGCTTTGTGTTCCTTGAGTCTGTTGTTAAGTCCTCTGTATGTCTCTCCGTAGTATGCACAGTCACATCCTTTGCAGGGAATTTTGTAAACGATGCTATTGTCACGGTTCGTCTTGGTTCTGTTGGTGGTCAAGTGTCCTATTATTGTTACTATTTAAATATTTAATTAATTTTTCGTTTTTATTATCATTGTTTTCACTATTATTGTCATAATTACTATTAATAATTTTTTATTTCTTGGTTATTAGTATTATCATTTTTATTTTTATTATTGTTTTTATTATTATTACTTTTATTTTATTGTTATTATTTCCTGTATTGATACTATCATTTTTGTTATTATTGTAAATATTATTATTTAAATATTTATCTTCATCGTTATCATTACTATTGTTACA
The DNA here is from genome assembly GCF_046742065.1 of Oratosquilla oratoria. Lineage (NCBI taxonomy): Eukaryota > Metazoa > Arthropoda > Malacostraca > Stomatopoda > Squillidae > Oratosquilla > Oratosquilla oratoria. The sequence goes on from NC_134808.1 coordinate 49,185,541, forward strand.
TTTTCTACTAATAATTTCTTTGGTATTAGTGTTATCATATTTAATTGTAAAAATGTCTTCATTGTTACGTGAGCCACAATGTGATGTTCACATTCGCCACCAACTATGGTAACTCGGAGAGGTGGTGAGGTCCACCCCATGTATATAATGCCCACAGCCCGTTTGTACACATATTCCTTTGAAAAAGCATACCTGCGAAACTAGTCAGGAATAAACTCAAGACTAAGACTCCTGTGTTTCCTATTCCGCTTACATCATATATATATTTATATATATATATATATATATATATATATATATATATATATATATGTAATTGGGAGAGGTTTATATAAATATATATATACATATATATATACATATATTTATATATATGTATATATATGTATATATATATATATATATTTATATATATATACATATATATATATATATATACATATTAGTATAAATGGGCAGTAAGTTTTCTTGTAGACATGTTCGATTGAAGACCAGAGCTAATTCAATATCCACTATCTTCTTAGTGATTTTCTCAATTTTTCTAATAGTTTGTTTGATTCTTGAGGGGAGGTCAAACACAATACTTCCGAGATCCATGATGTTATTGTAACGAAAAACATAACACAAAATATAAATACAAGCTTTCGGTTGAGTCATCCAACCATCTTCAGGTAAGTGAGATTACATATACAGAACAGGAGTTTAAATACAAGTAAAAAAGGGGGAACTAGGAGAGTTAGGAGTCAGGTACTGGACGGAGGTGAGGTCGTCGTATCAACAGGACTTCGCTGGACAGCTGGTCACGGTAGCCGGACGTTTGGGCCTTGTTGCCACGCAGCCTCGCTGTGTAGTTGTAAGGTACTAACTGTGTCTGTCTGTATATTAATGATAGGAGTGTATTGCGTAATGTAGACTCTATCTAGAATGTGTTGTTTCTTGTGATTGTTACATTGTTCAAGTATTTTTGTGGTGTTAACTAAATCTTGCCTGGTAGGAATTTTGTTGTGTGTTTGCTTGCGTATGCTTCCTTCACGGGCGTGCATTGTGAGTCTCCTGATCAGAGGTAGTGGTAATACCAATGTACGAGGCATTGGGGAGAAGTTTGCAATCTTCTTCTGGGCAGGAGAATTGGTATACCACATTAGTCTGTTTGAGGAGAGAGTTGTTTTTACTCATGTTATTTTTCATGATAAGGTTAGAGACTTTTGTGTTTTTGTAGTATATGATGAGGGTCAATTTGTCTTGTGGGTTGGTGCATGTGACGTTACGTGCGAGGATGTCTTTGAGGACACGTTCGTCTGTTTTGTGTGCTGGTGTCATTTGGTTTTTGTAATAAACTGTGTGTGTGGAATGTGTGTTGTTTTGTCCGTGTTGTGTTGTGTTGCGTGTGATGAAAAGTCTCGTCTCTTTGTCAATGAGAAAGTTGGGAAAACCGTTGTTAATGAGGATTTGTTTAACGCGCATTATTTCAGAGTGAAAATTTTCCCAGGAAGAGCAGTTTTTATATGCGCGTCGAAGGTATGCCCGAATGACACTGAGTTTGTACAGCTGGGGGCACTCGCTCGCTGCATTCAGGCATCTTCCGGTGTCAGTGTTTTTCCTGTAAACAGTGGTCGTGTATTTGTTTTCTTGGGTGTGGATGAAGACGTCAAGGAAGGGAATTTTGCTGTGTATATTAAGTTCATATGTGAAGTGTAGTACAGAGGCTGCTTCCATGGCTAGCTGTAGGTCTTTCAGGTGGGACTCACTCCTAACTTCAGTAAAAATGTCATCGACGTATCTACAGCAGGAAAAGGGTGTTAGGACGGGGTCTTGTAAGACTTTGTTCTCTAAATCACACATGTAGAATTCGGCAAAGGTACACCCTAAAGGTGAACCCATTGCGACTCCTTCCACTTGTAGATATAGCTGGCCGGATGGGCTTCGAAAGGGCGCTTCAGTTGTACAGGCTAGGAGAAGAAGCTTCAGTATTTCTTCCGGGATCTTAGGGGGATGTAATTCAGGGTGACGGTACACATTATTCAGGATTATATCTATTGTGGGAAGAATAGGAACATGGGAAAATAACGATTCCACATCGAGGGAAGCCATAATTCCTTGGGGTTGCTTGCTGTGTAGTATGTCAATAAAATCATCAGATGATTTTATGGAGTATTTCTTAGGAATGAAAGGGGTGATGATATGGCTGAGCTGTTTGGCGAGTCCATATGTAGGTGTAGTAATTTGTGAGATGATCGGGCGGAGAGGGGAGTTCGGCTTGTGAGTTTTGACGTTGCCGTAAATATAGCCTGGGGAGAATTCACCGGTAATGGGAGGGATGTGCAGATGGTCCACGACTGCGTTATTAACAGCGATGAGTTTGTTAACCTGAACCTTAAGTTTGTTGGTGGGATCACTAGAATTTTTTTTTTCTTGAATTTAGAAGTGTCGGAGAGGATGTGGTTAATTTTAGAGAAATACTCTTCTTTGTTAAGTAAGACATAAATGGAGGACTTATCAGCTCGTCGAAGGACGAGGTTAGGGTTGTTGCGTAACTCAGAGGCGGCTTGTTTGAGTTGTGGAGTGAGGAGGGAACTATTTTTGTGACTGCGCCTTTTGGTGGTTTCAGCTAATAACTGGGGTTGTAAATCAGAGGAAATAGTAACCTTACCATCTTTCTGGGCAAAGTCTTTCTCTTAAACAATTACTGTTGAATGCTAAAGCACATGTGGCATCAATGATTTTTAGAGAACATTTCTCTAACTTTCTAAGTATCATTTTTTCTTCATGGTTTAAACTCTGGAGGAAAGTACAAAAGTAGTCAGAGTGGTTTTCCATTTTATTCCGACAGCTGTTTCAACCATTTCACATGGTCGTCTTCAGGGTAAAACTGATTACAAATGTGAAATACATTAGAATATAAAGGCCCGTGGGCCGTACAAACAACAGAGAAGAAATAAAAAAGGTGGAATATGATTGGTGGAAATATGCGGGTGGGCGGCGCCTAGTCCTACGATGGGCTTATGTCACGTCTTGTCGGGTTGTCACTTCCGGTGAGAACGGATGGAACGGCCTACAGGCAGGAGGTAGACACTCTCCGAAGGATTATCACCGATGGAGTTTTACCAAAAGAACCCTACGAGAGAGTTTTGCTGAGAGTCTCCAGCCGTCCTAATCTGGTAGCCTCCTTAGTATATATATATGTGTGTGTGTGTATGTATACATATATATACATATATATATATGTATTTATATATACATATATATATATATTTATATGTACATATATATATATCTGTGTATATATATATTTATATATACATATATATATATTTATATACATATATATGTGTATATATATATATATATGTGTGTGTGTGTGTGTGTGTGTGTCTGTGTGTGTGTATGTATATATATATATATATATATATATTATATATATACATCATATATATATATGTATATATATACACATACAATATATGCACACACACATACACATAAACAGACACACACACACACACACACACACACACATATATATATATATATATATATATATATATATATATATATATATATGTATATATATAATAAGCTGCTGAGGAGGTAGTCAAGGACGTAAAAGACGAGGATTTGCCTGTAGGTAAGAAGGATTATTTAAAACTAATTTCCCTTTGTATAAAATTTGGTCCTCTAATCTTCAACAACGAAGAATATATTCAGTGTCGTGGGCTTGCTATGGGAAGTCCTCTGAGTGCCGTGTTAGCCTCTCTGTACATGGAGGTACTAGAGAAAGACAATTTCATAGGAATAATGGGCCAAGACTCCACCTGGATGCGGTATGTGGATGATGTACTCGTCGTCGCACCCGCAGATACTGATTTGGATGTTAAGTTACAAGAGTTAAACAAGATAGTACGTGACATCCAATTCACAATGGAACGTGAGAAAGATAACCATCTGGCCTTTCTAGACACAGTAGTATGGAGACGTGGTAACAAGACAGCATTTTCAGTCCACAGAAAATGCACAAACAAAAACGACATCGTGCATTTCTTCTCCGCACACCACAACAAAATAAAAAGTGGAATCGTTATAGGCTTTTTCCTGAGAGCATTTAGGATATGTAGTGAGGAATTTCTCCAGGAGGAAATTAATTGCATTTTTAATATTTTCAAAAAATTATATTACCCAGCAGGCTTTTTATATAGAAATAAGGAAAAGGCGTTACAAATAAGAAATAGGGGTGTCAAAGGAAAAGAGGCTAATGATGAGAACCGTGGGTATCTGTCCGTTCCCAACTCCAAGTGCTCAAACGTCATGGAACAAAATCTCACCAAGGCAGGCCTGAAACTGGCATTCAGCACGGGGGTAAAAATTGGCGACGTTGTGAGAAATAAAATTAAAAACAAAATAGAAAACGAAGACAACAGTTTAATTTATAGAATTCCTTGTAAAACCTGCCCCGCTAGTTACTATGGCGAAACTAGCAGAGTAATTCACAAGCGGACAACTGAGCACAAAAATGACATCAAAGCCCACCGGACGTCCAACTCTTTAGTGGTACACATCGACAAATTTGGCCACTTGCCGGATTGGAAAAAAACAGAGGTGCTCCATACTGGACTCGATAGAAAGGAAAGGAGGACAATTGAGGCAGCATACATTACCTCACTCCCATGCAGCAACCATCGGGACGGTTTCGTCAAGCTGGCGAGGATAGCAAGCGGACTAATCATACATGAGGCAAGACGAAAGAGAGATGGCAGCAGCATTGACCGAGGGGGAACGGGGTGAGCTGTGCGGGTATATAAGTTGTCATTGTTCTATTTGTGTACACTCTGAAGAAGTCCTAGTTGGACGAAACGTCAGAAATAAAACTTCAACGGATTCTTGGTGTTTAAACTCACCACCCTACCACTCATTCTGTCTTCACACCTCAATATGTATATATATATACATATACTTAATGTATATATATATATATATATATACTTGATATATATGTATATATGCATATATATATATATATATATATACATATATATATATATACATATATATATATGTATATATATACATATGTTTATATATACATATATATGCATATATGTATACATATATATGCATATATGTATACATATATATATATATATGTATATACATATAAGATTGAAAGTGAAGGAAGTAAACGAGGAGATATGGGAGAATTTCTCGCCTTAACGTTTCGACCCGCATGGTCTTGATCACAAAGCTAAAAACTCAAACGTAACAGGATATTTTTTACACGGACGGGTCATCTTATGGGACGCTTCGGAGAGCTTGTTATTTAATTGCGTATTCTTTTATTATTAATAAGCTTGTGGCTTTTGCTAAAATATCCGGTCACGTTTGAGTTGTTAGCTTTGTGATCAAGACCCTGCGGGTCGAAAAGTTAAGGCGTAAAAATCTCCCGTTTCTCCTCGTCACCTTCTTTCACCTTCAATCTTTTTTGTCATGATATAGTCAATATATATATATGTATATATATATATGTGTGTGTGTATATACATATATATATATGTATATATATATATATATATATATATAATGTACAGATGCATATATATAAATAGATATATATACATACATATATATATCTATACACAGTACATATGTATATATATATATATATATATATATATATATATATATATGCTGATTACCACAGGGAAAAGAGAAGTTCTTGGAATCCGAGCGCTTTCGTGATATTTGTTCACAAATATCACGAAAACGCTCTGATTCCAAGAACTTTTCCCTGTGGTCATCAGCATAACGGTGTATTCACGTGTGATTTGTGATACTTGTGCATATATATATATATATATATATATATATACTGTATATATATACAATGTACATATATATATATATATGCACAGTGCAAATGTATATATATTATATATATGTATATATATATATATATGCATATATATATGTATATATATATATATGCATATATATATGTATATATATACATAAATATATATATATATACATATATATATGTATAAATATATATATATATATATATGTGTGTGTGTGTGTGCATGCATGTGTGCGAAGAAAGACTTCTTAAATGTACATATATATATATATATATATATATATATATATATATATATATATATATATATACATAGCTAGTTCTGCTTTTTGTATTTTTTAAGACATTCTCTTTGTGTCTTAAGGTGGTCTTATTGTCTCTATTGAGATCTGAGGTGATTTTTCCGTAGGAGGTCATTTGTGCTACCAGAGCGCGATTTCCATTTTGCAAAGAGGACTCCAAAGCGGAGAACCCGTAGCGACTCCATCCGCTTGTTGGCATTTTTCTCCGTGTGGGCTGGTAAAGGGGGGTAGCCTACCTCTTCTATGCAACACACTAGCATGCCACGGAGTGTGGACTCTGGGATGGCTATTTTGGGAGTAATGTCGTTGTGGTAAACACGGTCAACTATGTAGTTGATAGTGCGATCAATTGAAATGTTTGTCAATAGCTTTTCTACGTCCATCGAAGCTATGATACCATTGGCACTATTTGCCTTCAGGATATCCACAAAGTCGGTTGCGGAGTTTAAGCAGTAGGTAGCAGGGACGTATGGGGTCAGTATGTTGCACAGTTGTTTAGCTATGTTGTAGGTTGGGGATGGGATTTGAGATATGATGGGTCTGAGCTTGTATCAATTGGCCTCCTGCAAGTATGATTTCCAACATTCCTTTTTATTTATTCATTTATTATATCATTCGTGTACTTGCCCATTTAGTTATTAGGTAGTCTGTTCATTAGATCACTTGCTTCCTTATTCAAACATTTATTTATCTATTTATTTATATACTTGTCTGTCTCTCTGTCGGTTTGTTTTCTGCATCCTATCTTCTTACATAACGAAAAAAAATCTTCTGTCGGCATACTCTACTCTTGTATATTGCAAACCACTGCAACATTGTTAATAAAAATGATATTCATATGTGCACATTATTTATCACAACTATATTGACATTCACACAATGGTTATTATAATAACAATTGTGTTCATATACACACAAGGATTATGGCCATTACTATACTCATGCACATCCATTGACCAAGAATAATGGAATAGCTGAACGTAATGAGATTGAATGTGTTGGTGGTCATGGCGACTGAGCTCAAGTGTTGGAATAATCTCGGAGGCCGAAGAGCTCACGAAGACGGCGACGCGGGATCTCGATGGACACTCAGCTCGTTGGGACCAACTTCCGCTTCGACGCCAGCATGAACCAGGACCCTCCAAACATCACCAAGAAACGGAGGCACACTGAAGAGGAGGGGCAAAGAAAGAGAAGCCGGTCTGACATCAAACCACCCAAGAGCCGGGACACTTTTCTCGCGGAATTCCGCCGCGCCTAGAAGAAATTCTATCAGAACCTGGACAAGAGAGACCCGCGAAAAGATCTTCGCTTCTATGTCATGCACACTGAAATGATGAAAAGATTCAGAAAGCACATCAAAGGCCTTAACCTGAAGCGAGATAAAGGCCTTAAACAGAAGCGAGATCAAGAAGTACAACTTACTCGCAACAACGCCTTTCTGGAATCAAAAAAGAAGAAAATCAAATTGTTTCGACGACCAGCCGGCTTCTCTCCTGTTGCCCGATAAATCAACTTGGTCGCGAGTGTCCCCGGCTCTTTACGGATCTTTAGGCATCAATTCCTTCCAATTTTGCCTTCCAAGTCATCGTTGAAGAACGAAAATGTTCTCTTTTCTCACAGTTTCCTGTAACATTCGTGTGCAGTACTCCAACTGCTCTGCTTTGCATCAATGAAAATAAGCAGCAAATATTATTCAAAAACTTGAGTAGATTCGCCACGAGCGTCAATGACCTCCAGCCAGGTCTTCTTATTTCAACAAAGTGATTTCAAAACGTTCTACCAACTCTTGTTTCGCACAGTAATCTTGTGCGCTTGAACAACTCTACAGTAGTAACACTTACATATGTACAAGAAAGTACTTAATTTGACTATTTCGTACGGTGTATACAGTATACGCCAAAGTCCTTTCATGGAAATTGCAAAGATTTTTTACGTGTATGTGCGCGCGCGCACTCACACACACACACACACACTCAGAGATTCCTCTAACCTCAGTAAAATCGTCTGCCATTAGCCAGACCCTCAAATTTGGATGAGTGGAAGCTGATGGGTTGTGGCGACAATTTTGGCCCTTTCACAAAGGATTACAAAGGCGGAGCATGCCGACAGGAGACCTTTTGATCCATATCTAGGTCGGATGCGAAAAGAAAATCATATTAATAATAAAATAATAAATAAAAACTATGATAATGTAAATAACAAATAAAATACATAAATAAATGCATAGGTATAGTTAAATAATAAACAAAGAGGTAAATAGTAAATAATAATAAATTGACATATAACTAATAATAAATAAAAATCAGACAGACAAATGATAACAAAATAAAAACAAATAATATAAGATAAATTATAATCATTACAGCATCTTACTTAGGTATATATCTAAATGATTCTTAAGGCTTCGAACTGAACTACATTGCACTACCTGTGCAGGAAGTTTATTCCATTCATTAATTACACGGTTGGCAAAGTTGTTTCTACCTACTTCCAAATTGAATCTATTTTCGGACAGTTTGAGACCATTGTTTCTTGTCTGATTCTCATTCAATGTAAAAATTTGCTCACTTTTAATGTCAATTCCTTTTAGAATTTTAAAGACCTGTATGAAGTCACCTCTGAGTGTACGCTTTTTTAGGGAAAACAGATTGATATGTTTTAGTCGATTTTCGTATGATTTATTTTTGATATTTGGAATCCGTTTTGTGGCTCGCCGTTGTACTTTTTGCAGTCTGTCAATGTCTTTAATGAGATTCGGTGACCATACGGAAACAGCATATTCCAAATGTGGACGAACTAACGATTTATATAGCTTGTTAATGAGTGATGGACTTTTGAAATCAAAAGATCGCGCAATCAGTCCCAGAATGTTATTTGCTTTCTCAGAGGCTGAAATACACTGCTTGGATGATTTGAGGTCGTTACTGATAATTACGCCGAGATCTTTTTCACTATCCACTTTTGTTAACGAATTTCCAAATAACTTGTAATCGTACTTACTGTTGTGTGTACCTATCTGCATTACCTTGCATTTACTTGTGTTAAATTTCATTACCCACTTTTCAGACCATTGCTGTAATTGATCTAATTGATCTTGAATATCTAATTGATTTGAGTGATCATTTGCCACTCCGCACAGTTTTGTATCATCAGCAAAATTGGAAACAGTAGATTTTAGTCCATGGTCTATATCATTTATATATACTATGAATAGAAGTGGCCCAAGAACGGAACCCTGAGGAACTCCACTTGCAACACTTTTCCATCTAGAAGTTTTTTCATTTAATACAACTCTCTGTTTTCGACCATTCAACCAATTACTAGTCCAACCTAATAGGCTACCACTTATTCCATGCAAAGCTAATTTAGTAAGTAGTCTTTCGTGTGGGACGGTATCAAAAGCTTTTGCAAAGTCTAGATATACTAAATGTATATTGTTTCTTTTGTCATAATTGGAGATAACTGTGTTGTAGAATTCGAGTAAGTTAGTGACGCAAGAACGTTTCCGTCTGAAACCATGCTGGCTATCATTTATCAAACGGTTACTTTGTAAATGATGTTCGATAGCATCTCTGATGATAGCTTCTATTATTTTTCCTACGATTGAAGTCGAGCTTATAGGCCTATAGTTATTATGTTTCTTTTTGTCACTTTTTTTTTTTTAAATGGGAGTAACGTTAGTTAGCTTCCATTCTCTTAGAACATCTCTGGGTATGATGGATTTTTTAAATAATTTGTAATGGAACAACAATCTCATTTTTCATTTCCTTTAAGATTCTTGGATGCCAACCGTCAGGCCCTGGTGTTTTATTAACTTTGAGTTTGTCTATACACCTTTTAATTTTTTCTTTTGTTATATTTACCGTAGTAAGTTTACCCTAGACTTTTCACAGGTTTCAGTTTGGAATTCACCTTGAGGTGTTTCGTTTACGAATACCGAGCTAAAATAATTGTTTAAGGTATTACACATTCCTTCATTTGAATATTCAAGATGACCGTCAGCAGATAATAGTGGACTAATGTGATTCCTAACAACTTTTTTATCTCTAATGTAACTATAGAATTCTTTTGGATTCTCTTTGGATTTATCAGCGATGTTCATTTCATATTGTCGTTTTCTTTTTCTTATTGTCTTTTTTAAATCTCTCTGTATTGATACATAACTTTCATAGTCATTAGATGCACCTGAGTACTTATATTTGTTATAAGCCTGTCTCTTTTTAGCAATACGTCTGTCCTTAAAAGGAATGTAAGTTTGAATGATCTTAGTGAGCGTATTTTGAAATATTTCCCACATCTGATGTACAGGTCTTTCGTTTAATTTTGCCTCCCAATCTGTAAGCTGAAGCTCCTGACGTAGTCCTGTGAACTGAGCTTTACTGAAATCGGGTATTTTAGAAACACAAGTATCTATTCTAAAATTGTTTAGGAGTTTGAATGTAACTAGGTTGTGATCGCTATTTGCAACAGATTCACCAACTTCTACATCAGTTACCATGCTTTCGCGGCTAGTGATCACAAGACGTTCCTCTCCTTGCAAATTAAGTACTTTCTCGTACATATATAAGTGTTACTAGAATTGTTCAAACGCACAAGAATAATTTGCGAAACAAAAGAGTTGGTAGAACGTTTTGAAGTGTTATATAAGTGTTACTAGAATTGTTCAAGCGCACAAGATTACTGTGCGAAATAAAAGAGTTGGTAGAACGTTTTGAAATCACTTTGTTGAAAAAAGAAGAAGACCTGGCTGGAGGTCATTGACGCTCGTGGCGCATCTACTCAAGTTTTTGAATAATGTTTGCTGCTTATTTTCACTGATGCAAAGCAGAGCAGTTGAAGTACTGCACACGAATGTTACAGGAAACTGTGAGAAAAGAGAACATTTTCGTTCTTGAACGATGACTTGGAAGGCAAAATGAGAAGGAATTGATGCCTGATCATCCGTAAAGAGCCGGGGACACTCGCGACCAAGTTCATTTATCGGGCAACAGGAGAGAAGCCGGCTGGTCGTCGAAACAATTTGATTTTCTTCTTTTTGGATTCCAGAAAGGCGTTGTTGCGAGTAAGTTGTACTTTTTTATCTCGCTTCAGGTTAAGGCATTTGATGTGCTTTCTGAATGTTTTCATCATTTCAGTGTGCATGACATAGAAGCGAAGATCTTTTCGTGGTCTCTCTTGTCCAGGTTCTTATAGAATTTCTTCTTGGTGTGGCGGAATTCCGCGAGAAAAGTGTCCCGGCTCTTGGGTGGTTTGATGTCAGACCGGCTTCTCTTTCTTTGCCCCTCCTCTTCAGTGTGTCTCCTCCGTTTCTTGGTGATGTTTGGAGGGTCCTGGTTCATGCTGGCGTCGTGGCGGAAGTTGGTCCCACCGAGCTGAGTGTCCATCGAGATCCCGCGTCGCCGTCTTCGCGAGCTCTTCGGCCTCCGAGATTATTCCAACACTTGAGCTCAGTCGCCATGACCACCAACACATTCAATCTCATTACGTTCAGCTATTCCATTATTCTTGGTCAATGGGTGTGCATGAGTATAGTAATGGCCATAATCCTTGTGTGTATATGAACACAATTGTTATTATAATAACCATTGTGTGAATGTCAATATAGTTGTGATAAATAATGTGCACATATGAATATCATTTTTATTAACAACGTTGTAGTGGTTTGCAATAGACAAGAGTAGAGTATGCCGACAGGAGATTTTTTTCGTTATGTAAGAAGATAGGATGCAGAAAACAAACCGACAGAGAGACGGACAAGTATATAAATAAGTAGATAAATAAATGTTTGAATAAAGAAACAAATGATCTAATGAATAGTCTACCTAATAACTAAATGGGCAAGTACACGAATGATATAATTAATGAATTAATAAAAAGGAATGTTGGAAATCATACTTGCAGGAGGCCAATTGATACAAGCTCAGACCCATCATATCTCAAATCCCATCCCCAACCTACAACATAGCTAAACCACTGTGCGTCATATTGACCCCATACGTCCCTGCTACCTACACCTTAAACTCTGCAACCGACTTTTTGGATATCCTGAAGACAAATAGTGCCAATGGTATCATATCTTCGTTAGACGTGGAAAAGCTATTCACACACATACCAATTGATCGCACTATTAACTACATAATTGACCGTGTTTACCATAACGACAGTACTCCAACATAGCCATCCCAGAGTCCACGCTCCGTGGCATGCTAATGTGTTGCATAAAAGAGTTAGGCTACCCCCCTTTACCTGCCCACACGGAAAAAAATTGCCAACAAGTTGATGGAGCCGCTACGGGTTCTCCGCTTTGGAGTTGTATGGTTAGGTTAGGGATTATTCACGAACTCCTAGGTTTTTGCAGATAGACCTCTATAACCATATATATATATATTCTGAAACCTTATAACCAACGGTACTTGAATAACTATCTTTCATTTGTCTATCTGTCTGTTTGTTTGTTCACGAACTCCTTGAGTTTTGGATACCCTATCACTACAGGTACTTGGATAACTATATTCTATTTCCATTTTTTTTTCTTTTATGTTACAAGCGGAGTTCCTCAGGGTTCCGTTCTTGGGCCACTTCTATTCATAGCATATATAAATGATATAGATCATGGACTAAAATCTACTGTTTCCAAATTTGCTGATGATATAAAACTGTGTGGAATGGCAAATTATCACTTAAATCAATTAGATATTCAAGAAGATTTAAATGAATTATAGCAATGGTCTGAAAAGTGGCTAATGAAATTTAACACAAGTAAATGCAAGGTTATGCACAAAGGTAAAACTAACAGTAAGTACAATTAGAAGTTATTTGGAAATTCTATAACAAAAGTGGATAGTGAAAAGGATCTCACCGTAATTATCAGTAACGATCTCAAATCATCTAAGCAGTGTATATCAGCCTATGAGAAAGCAAATAAGGTTCTAGTACTGATATCGCGATCTATTGATTTCAAAAGTCCATCACTCATTAACAAGCTATATAAATCGTTAGTTCGTCCACATTTAGAATATGCTGTTTCCGTATGGTCCCCGAATATCAACACATACATTGCCAGCTTTGAAAAAGTACAACGGCGAGCCACAAAACGGATTCCAAATATCAAAAATAAATCATACGAACATCGACTAAAACATATGGATCTGCTTTCCCTAAAACAGCGTAGACTCAGAGGTGACTTGTTACAGGTCTTTTAAATTCTAAAGGGCAGTGACAACCTCAAAAGGACCAAATTTTTACATTGAATGAGAATCAGATAAGAAACAATGGTCTCAAACTGTCCGGAAATAGATTCAATTTGGAAGTAGGTAGAAACAACTTTGCCAGCCGTGTAGTTAATGAATGGAATAAACTTCCTGCACAGGTAGTGCAATGTAGTTCAGTTCGAAGCTTTAAGAATCATTTAGATAAATACCTAAGTAAGATGCTGTAATGATTATAATTTATCTTATATTATTTGTTTTTGTTTTGTTATCATTTGTCTGTCTGATTTTTATTTATTATTAGTTATATGTCAATTTATTATCATTTACTATTTACCTGTTTGTTTATTATTTAACTATACCTATGCATTTATTTATGTATTTTATTTGTTATTTACATTATCATAGTTTTTATTTATTATTTTATTATTAATATGATTTTCTTTTCGCATCCGACCTAGATATGGATCAAAAGGTCTCCTGTCGGCATGCTCCGCCTTTGTAATCCTTTGTAATCCTTTGTGAAAGGGCCAAAATTGTCGCCACAACCCATCAGCTTCCACTCATCCAAATTTGAGGTTCTGGCTAATGGCACACGATTTTACTGAGGTTAGAGGAATCTCTGAGTGTGTGTGTGTGTGTGTGTGTGTGTGAGTGCGCGCGCGCACATACACGTAAAAAAATCTTTGCAATTTCCATGAAAGGACTTTGGCGTATACTGTATACACCGTACGAAATAGTCAAATTAAGTACTTTCTTGTACATATGTAAGTGTTACTACTGTAGAGTTGTTCAAGCGCACAAGATTACTGTACGAAACAAAAGAGTTGGTAGAACGTTTTGAAGTCACTTTGTTAAAAAAAGAAGAAGACCTGGCTGGAGGTCATTCACGCTCGTGGCGAATCTACTGAAGTTTTTGAATAATGTTTGCTGTTTATTTTCACTGATGCAAAGAAGAGCAGTTGAAGCACTGGACACGAATGTTACGAGAAGGAGCAGTGAGAAAAGAGAACATTTTCGTTCTTGAACGATGACTTGGAAGGCAAAATTAGAAGGAATTGATGCCTGATCATCCGTAAAGAGCCGGGGACACTCGCGACCAAGTTGATTTATCGGGCAACAGGAGAGAAGCCGGCTGGTCGTCGAAACGATTTGATTTTCTTCTTTTTTGATTCCAGCAAGGCGTTGTTGCGAGTAAGTTGTACTCTTTGATCTCGCTTCTGTTTAATGCCTTTTATGTGCTTTCTGAATCTTTTAATCATTTCAGTGTGCATGACAAAGAAGCGAAGATCTTTTCGCGGGTCTCTCTTGTCCAGGTTCTCATAGAATTTCTTCTAGGCGCGGCGGAATTCCGCAAGAAAAGTGTCCCGGCTCTTGTGTTTGATGTCATTTCGGCTTCTCTTTCTTTGCCCCTCCTCTTGAGTGTGCCTCCTCCGTTTCTTTGTGATGTTTGGAGGGTCCTGGTTGATGCTTGCGTCGAAGCGGAAGTTGGTCCCACCGAGCTGAGTGTCCATCGAGATCCCGCGTCGCCGTCTTCGCGAGCTCTTCGGCCTCCGAGATTATTCCAACAATTGATCTCAGTCGCCATGACCACCAGCACATTCAATCTCATTACGTTCAGCTATTCCATTATTCTTGGTCAATGGGTATGCATGAGTATAGTAATGGCCATAATCCTTGTGTGTATATAAACACAATTGTTATTATAATGACCATTGTGTGAATGTCAATATAG
>NC_134808.1:49205636-49215636 GCF_046742065.1 Oratosquilla oratoria
TAGTTTAAGTCTGTCGGAAGAGTAAAGAGTAGAAACGACCACGCGTATACAAGCAATTTACAGTACATATGTACATAATTATCCAACAAGTACAGAGTATTATACATATACAGACATTTTAAATACATGGAGGATATTGGGCCATCACAATATATACATATATTATATATATACATATATATGTATATATATACAATATATGTATATCTATGTATATATATACATAGGTATATATATATATATATAAATATATATATGTATATATATACATATATATATATATATATATATATACTTGATATATATCTATATATATGCATATGCTTATATATACATATGTATATATATACAGTATATGTATATCTATGTATATATATACATATATATAAATATATATGCATATATATATATGTATATATACATATATATATGCATATATATATTTACACATATATATATTCATATATATGTATACACACACACACACATATATATATATATATATATGTATATATATGCATATATATATGCATATATATATAAATATATATACATATATATATATATAACATATACATATATGTATGTATACACAGTCCATATGTATATATATATATATTTATATATATACACATATATATATATAAATATATATGTGTGTGTGTATGTGTGTGTGTGCATGCATTTGTGCGAAGAAAGACTTCTTATATGTACATGTATATATATATATATATATATATATATATAATATAAATATAATATATATATATGTATATATATATGTATATATATATATATATATATATATATATATATATATATATAGCTAGTTCTGCTTTTTGTATTTTTTAAGACATTCTCTTTGTGTCTTAAGGTGGTCTTATTTTCTCTATTGATATCTGAGGTGATTTCTCCGTAGGAGGTCATTTGTGCTACCAGAGCGCGATTTCCATTTTGCAAACAGGACTCCAAAGTGGAGAACCCGTAGCAACTCCATTAACTTGTTGGTATTTTTCTCCACGTGGGCAGGTAAAGGGTACCTCATTTGTGCAACACATTAGCGTGCCAAGGAGTGTGGACTCTGGGATGGCTATGTTGGAAGTAATGTCGTTGTGGTAAACACGGTCAATTATGTACTTGATAGTGCGATCAATTGAAATGTTTGTCAATAGCTTTTCTACGTCCATCGAAGCTATGATACCATTGGCACTATTTGCCTTCAGGATATCCACAAAGTCGGTTGCGGAGTTTAAGCAGTAGGTAGCAGGGACGTATGGGGTCAGTATGTTGCACAGTTGTTTAGCTATGTTGTAGGTTGGGGATGGGATTTGAGATATGATGGGTCTGAGCTTGTATCAATTGGCCTCCTGCAAGTATGATTTCCAACATTCCTTTTTATTGATTCATTTATTATATTATTCGTGTACTTGCCCATTTAGTTATTAGGTAGTCTATTCATTAGATCACTTGTTTCTTTATTCAAACATTTATTTATCTATTTATTTATATACTTGTCTGTCTCTCTGTCGGTTTGTTTTCTGCATCCTATCTTCTTACATAACGAAAAAAAATCTTCTGTCGGCATACTCTACTCTTGTCTATTGCAAACCACTGCAACGTTGTTAATAAAAATGATATTCATATGTGCACATTATTTATCACAACTATATTGACATTCACACAATGGTTATTATAATAACAATTGTGTTCATATACACACAAGGATTATGACCATTACTATACTCATGCACACCCATTGACCAAGAATAATGAAACAGCTGAACGTAATGAGCTTGAATGTGTTGGTGGTCATGGCGACTGAGCTCAAGTGTTGGAATAATCTCGGAGGCCGAAGAGCTCACGAAGACGGCGACACGGGATCTCGATGGACACTCAGGTCGGTGGGACCAACTTCCGCTTCGACGCCAGCATGAACCAGGACCCTCCAAACATCACCAAGAAACGGAGGCACACTGAAGAGGAGGGGCAAAGAAAGAGAAGCCGGTCTGACATCAAACCACCCAAGAGCCGGGACACTTTTCTTGCGGAATTCCGCCGCGCCTAGAAGAAATTCTATGAGAACCTGGACAAGAGAGACCCGCGAAAAGATCTTCGCTTCTTTGTCATGCACACAGAAATGATCAAGAGGTTCAGAAAGCACATCAAAGGCCTTAAACTGAAGCGAGATAAAGGCCTTAAACAGAAGCGAGATCAAGAAGTACAAATTACTCGCAACAACGCCTTTGTGGAATCAAAAAAGAAGAAAATCAAATTGTTTCGACGACCAGCCGGCTTCTCTCCTGTTGCCCGATAAATGAACTTGGTCGCGAGTGTCCCCGGCTCTTTAGGGATCTTTAGGCATCAATTTCTTCTAATTTTGCCTTCCAAGTCATCGTTGAAGAACGAAAATGTTCTCTTTTCTCACTGCTCCTTGTAACATTCGTGTGCAGTACTTCAACTGCTCTGCTTTGCATCAGTGAAAATAAGCAGCAAACATTATTCAAAAACTTGAGTAGATTCGCCAGGAGCGTCAATGACCTCCAGCCAGGTCTTCTTCTTTTTTGAACAAAGTGATTTCAAAACGTTCTACCAACTCTTTTGTTTCGCACAGTAATCTTGTGCGCTTGAACAACTCTACAGTAGTAATACTTACATATGTACAAAAAAGTACTTAATTTGACTATTTCGTACGGTGTATACAGTACACGCCAAAGTCCTTTCATGGAAATTGCAAAGATTTTTTTACGTGTATGTGCGCGCGCGCACTCACACACACACACGCACTCAGAGATTCCTCTAACCTCAGTAAAATCGTGTGCCATTAGCCAGAACCTCAAATTTGGATGAGTGGAAGCTGATGGGTTGTGGCGACAATTTTGGCCCTTTCACAAAGGATTACAAAGGATTACAAAGGCGGAGCATGCCGACAGGAGACCTTTTGATCCATATCTAGGTCGGATGCGAAAAGAAAATCATATTAATAATAAATAAAAACTATGATAATGTAAATAACAAATAAAATACATAAATAAATGCATAGGTATAGTTAAATAATAAACAAAGAGGTAAATAGTAAATAATAATAAATTGACATATAACTAATAATAAATAAAAATCAGACAGACAAATGATAACAAAACAAAAACAAATAATATAAGATAAATTATAATCATTACAGCATCTTACTTAGGTATTTATCTAAATGATTCTTAAAGCTTCGAACTGAACTACATTGCACTCCCTGTGCAGGAAGTTTATTCCATTCATTAACTACACGGTTGGCAAAGTTGTTTCTACCTACTTCCAAATTGAATCTATTTCCGGACAGTTTGAGACCATTGTTTCTTGTCTGATTCTCATTCAATGTAAAAATTTGGTCACTTTTGATGTTGTCAATTCCCTTTAGAATCTTAAAGACCTGTATCAAGTCACCTCTGAGTCTACGCTTTTTTAGGGAAAACAGATTGATATGTTTTAGTCGATTTTCGTATGATTTATTTTTGATATTTGGAATCAGTTTTGTGGCTCGCCGTTGTACTTTTTGCAGTCTGTCAATGTCTTTAATGAGATTCGGTGACCATACGGAAACAGCATATTCCAAATGTGGACGAACTAACGATTTATATAGCTTGTTAATGAGTGATGGACTTTTGAAATCAAAGGATCGCGCAATCAGTCCTAGAATCTTATTTGCTTTCTCAGAGGCTGAAATACACTGCTTGGATGATTTGAGGTCGTTACTGATAATTACGCCGAGATCTTTTTCACTATCCACTTTTGTTAACGAATTTCCAAATAACTTGTAATCGTACTTACTGTTATTTTTACCTATGTGCATTACCTTGCATTTACTTGTGTTAAATTTCATTAGCCACTTTTGAGACCATTGGTGTAATTGATCTAAATCTTCTTGAATATCTAATTGGTTTGAGTGATCATTTGCCACTCCGCACAGTTTTGTATCATCAGCAAATTTGGAAACAGTAGATTTTAGTCCGTGGTCTTTATCATTTATATATACTATGAATAGAAGTGGTCCAAGAACGGAACCCTGAGGAACTCCACTTGCAACACTTTTCCATTTAGAAGTTTTTCCATTTTAAACAACTCTCTGTTTTCGACCATTCAACCAATTACTAGTCCAACCTAATAGGCTACCACTTATTCCATGCAAAGCTAATTTAGTAAGTAGTCTTTCGTGTGGGACGGTATCAAAAGCTTTTGCAAAGTCTAGATATACTAAATGTATATTGTTTCTTTTGTCATAATTGGAGATAACTGTATTGTAGAATTCGAGTAAGTTAGTCACGCAAGAACGTTTCCTTCTGAAACCATGTGGCTAGCATTTATCAAACAGTTACTTTCTAAATGATGTTCGATAGTTTCCATTATTGTTCCTACGATTGAAGTCAACGTATAGGCCTGTAGTCATTTGGTTTCTTTTTGTCGCCTTTTTTGAATATGGGAGTAGCGTTAGCTAGCTTCCATTCTCTTGGGACACCTCCGGATATGATGAATTTCTTGAAAATGATTTATATAATGGAACAATAACCTCATTTTTATTTCCTTTAAGATTCTTATATGCCAACCGTCAAGCCATGGTGTTTTATTAACTTTGAGTTTTTATATACTCGTACATATCTTATTTTTCTCTTTTTTATATTTACAGTAGTGAGTAAGTTTCCCCTAGACTTATCACAGGCTTCAGTTTGGAATTCACCTTGAGGTGTTTCGTTTACGAATACCGAGCTAAAATAATTGTTTAAGATATTACACATTCCTTCATTTGAATATTCAAGATGACTGTCAGCAGATGATAGTGGACCAATGTGATTCCTAAAGACCTTTTTGTCTCTAATGTAACTATCTTTGGAATTCTCTTTGATTTTATCAGCGATGTTCATTTCATATTGTCGTTTTCTTTTTCTTATTTTCTTTTTTAAATCTCTGAATTGATAAATAACTTTCATATTCATTAGATAAACCCGATTACTTATAATTATAATAAGCCTGTCTCTTTTCAGCAATAGTTTTTTCAGTTTCTTTGTCGAGCCACTTTGGGCGAGCCTGATTTGGGGGACGTCTGTCCTTAAAAGGAATGTAAGTTTGAATCATCTTAGTGAGCGTATTTTGAAATATTTCCCACATCTGATCTACAGGTCTTTCGTTTAATTTTGCCTCCCAATCTGTAAGCTGAAGCTCCTGACGTAGCCCTATGAACTGAGCTTTACTGAAATCGGGTATTTTAGAAACACAAGTATCTATTCTAAAATTGTTTAGGAGTTTGAATCTAAATAGGTTGTGATCGCTATTTGCAACAAATTCACCAACTTCTACATCAAATACCATGCTTTCGCGGCTAGTGATCACAAGACGTTCCTCTCCTTGCAAATTAAGTACTTTCTTGTACATATATAAGTGCTACTAGAATTGTTCAAACGCACAAGTTTACTGTGCGAAACAAAAGAGTTGGTAGAACGTTTTGAAATCACTTTGTTCAAAAAAGAAGAACCTGGCTGGAGGTCGTAAGATATTGACGCTCGTGGCGAATCTACTCAAGTTTTTGAATCATGTTTGGTGCTTATTTTCACTGATGCACAGCAGAGCAGTTGAAGTACTGGACACGAATGTTAGAAGGAGCAGTGAGAAAAGAGAACATTTTCGTTCTTGAACGATGACTTGGAAGGCAAAATTAGAAGGAATTGATGCCTGATCATCCGTAAAGAGCCGGGGACACTCGCGACCAAGTTCATTTATCGGGCAACAGGAGAGAAGCCGGTTGGTCGTCGAAACAATTTTCTTTTCTTCTTTTTTGATTCCACAAAGGCGTTGTTGCGAGTAAGTTGTACTCCTTGATCTCGCTTCTGTTTAATGCCTTTTATGTGATTACTGAATCTTTTAATCATTTCAGTGTGCATGACAAAGAAGCGAAGATCTTTTCGCGGGTCTCTCTTGTCCAAGTTCTTATAGAATTTCTTCTTGGTGTGGCGGAATTCCGCGAGAAAAGTGTCCCGGCTCTTGGGTTTGGTGTCATTTCGGCTTCTCTTCCTTTGGCTCTCCTCTTGAGTGTGCCTCCTCCGTTTCTTGGTGATGTTTGGAGGGTCCTGGTTGATGCTGGCGTCGAAGTGGAAATTGGCCTTCTCTTCTGTGTCCCTCCGTTTATTTGTGATGTTTGGAGGGTCCTGGTTCATGCTGGCGTCGAAGCGGAAGTTGGTCCCAACGAGCTGAGTGTCCATCGAGATCCCGCGTCGCCGTCTTCGCGAGCTCTTCGGCCTCCGAGATTATTCCAACACTTGAGCTCAGTCGCCATGTTCACCAACACATTCAATCTCATTACGTTCATATATTCCATTATTCTTGGTCAATGGGTGTGCATGAGTATAGTAATGGTCATAATCCTTGTTTGTATATGAACACAATTGTTATTATAATAACCATTGTGTGCATGTCAATATAGTTGTGATAAATAATGTGCACATATGAATATCATTTTTATTAACAACGTTGCAGTGGTTTGCAATAGACAAGAGTAGAGTATGCCGACAGAAGATTTTTTTCGTTATGTACGAAGATAGGATGCAGAAAACACACCGACAGGGAGACAGACAAGTATATAAATAAATAGATAAATAAATGTTTGAATAAAGAAACAAGTGATCTAATGAATACACTACCTAATAACTAAATGGGCAAGTACACGAATAATATAATAAATGAATAAATAAAAAGGAAGGTTGGAAATCATACTTGCAGGAGGCCAATTGATACAAGCTCAGACCCATCATATCTCAAATCCCATCCCCAACCTACAACAGCTAAACAACTGTGCAACATACTGACCCCATACGTCCCTGCTACCCACTACTTAAACTCCGCAACCGACTTTGTGGATATCCTGAAGGCAAATAGTGCCAATGGTATCATAGCTTCGATGGACGTAGAAAAGCTATTGACAAACATTTCAATTGATCGCACTATCAACTACATAATTGACCGTGTTTACCACAACGACATTACTCCCAACATAACCATCCCAGAGTCCACACTCCGTGGCATGCTAGTGTGTTGCATAAAAGAGGTAGGCTACCCCCCTTTACCTGCCCACGTGGAGAAAAATGCCAACAAGTTGATGGAGTCGCTACGGGTTCTCCGCTTTGGAGTCCTCTTTGCAAAATGGAAATGGCGCTCTGGCAGTACAAATGACCTCCTACGGAGAAATCACCTCAGATCTCAATAGAGACAATAAGACCACCTCAAGACACAAAGAGAATGTCTTAAAAAATACAAAAAGCAGAACTAGCCATATATATATATTTATATATATATATATATATATGCATATATATATATGCATATATGCATATATATGCATATATATATATATATGCATATATATGTATATATGCATATATATGCATATATTTATATATGCATATATATGCATATATATATGTATATATATATATATATTTCTAGGCACAGGTTTTCACGTAGACAATTTTGATTAAAATGAACTGCGCATTAAAGCTTTGGCTATCTTGAGGTTCAAATTCTTCAGTTTGAAGAATAATCTTTTGTCTTCACAGTTCAAAGTATGAACATAATCATTCATGATTTCAAAATCATGGAGAAGAGGGTGCAGTAAAAGGCGCTGCTGAATGCCAATGGTTATAATAACACAAGGTAACAGTACAAAAGCTGTTGACACAATCACCGAAAACTTAAGTCTTTTCGCCTCTCACGGAGGCTTCTTCAGGGTGAGAAGAACTATAATATCAAGGCTAACTAGGTCTGCTATCGTCGAAGATGAAGGGAAATGTGAATGGTCTCTGGCCGACTGTCAGTCCTTAAAAGGCAGGATGGTAAGGGTATTGGGAGAGGTCACTGGAGGTTAGAAGTTTCTGGGTGAGGTCACTAGAAGGAGGAGATGTCAAGTGAAATCTCTGGGTGAGGTCACTAGTGGAAGGCGAGGACGACAGGAGTCTCTGGGGGAGGTCACTTGGAGAAGCGGGCGAAGTCGGAAGGGGGCCCTGGGTGAGGTCACTAGGATAGGTAGGCAAGGACACCAGTCTTGTTCCGGAGCTTGTGGAGGAAAGTCTCGCTCGACTTCTGGTTATGGGTCCTGTGGGCTGGGAATTTTGAAGCTGCTGAGGGTTTTGGTGAAGGTATTGGTCTAGTTGGGGTTCGGATGCACCTTGATTTTGTTGTTTTTGTTGGGCATGATGTTCCTGGGGGCGGGCTGAAGGGAGGATGAAATCTGCAGCTTGCTGTACATTGATGGAGGGCCGTTGAGTAGTAATCGCAACAGCTTCAGCAATCTGCAGTCTTTTGAAATTTGTTTCGTTGTGGAGTATAATTGTATTGTGATATAATTGTATTGTGTATTAAAGTGTTAAGTGGTGGCTTCATGTCGTGGTGGTCAACAAAGTGTTGGAAGATAGATCCTTGGTTTCGGTGGTATTGGAGGCGTCTTCTTACTGTGGTGGAGGTTCTACCAATGTAGGAAAAGGAGCCGTCACAGCGGCCCTCCTGGCAAGAAAACTTATAGACTACATTGATAGAGGCTTCCTTCGGGATTTTTGGTGTTGTGTTGTTTTTCATAACTAGGGACCTAGTCAGGTTTGGCTTACAGTAAATTCTTATGTTGATTGTTGTGTCTGTGGGGAAGGCTCCTCTTTTTATAATGCCTTTAATGGCATCACACTCTTCCTTATAAAGGCTGTGAAAGTGATTCTGGTGGTAAATGGTGATTTCATTGTTGATCTGATTTGGGGCCTGGGCTGGTGTGGCATACTGGTCAAGTTTCTTCTTGATAACACCTTCGATCATCTGGTCGGGAAATCCGTTGTTGGTAAGGATCTGTCTGATCCGGTCGAGTTCCCTATGTGTCTCCCTCCAACTACTACAGTGTGTCAGAGCTCTGTTGACGTATGATGCAGCTACTGATCTTTTGTAGGCTGCAGGGCATTCGCCACGAGCATTAAGGCAACGGCCTATATTGGTGTCTTTGGTGTAGACTTTGGTGTTGAAATCCTTTCTCTCTTTGCTGATGTCTAAGTCGAGGAAGGGAAGATGTCCTTCTACACTATGCTCGTGTGTGAAAGCCAGGCAGGAGTTATCCTGAAAGGTAGGAATCAGGCTAGTGACGTCTTCTTGTGAACTAGTGGTGATAAAAATGTCGTCTATATACCTGGCATAAATTCCTGAAGGAGGTCGATGGTGAAAAGTCTTCTCCTCAACGTAGGCCATGTACATATTGGCAAAGAGGACCCCGAGTGGGGAACCCATAGCTACACCATCAACCTGCCTGAAAAGTTCTCCTCGGTGAGAGAGGAATGGGGCTTCCCTGGTACAGGTTTCCAGCAAAGACTTTAAGACGTGTTCGGGGATGTCAATAACAGGCTTGTCGCTTCTGTAGACTCGGTCTCAAATGAAATTGATGGTCTCCTCTACTGGGACATTGGTAAAAAGATATATATATATATATATATATATATATATATATATATATATATATATATATATATATATGTATATATATATATATATACATATATATATATATATATATATATATATATATATTCATGTACATATAAGAAGTCTTTCTTCGCACACATGCATGCACACACATACACACACACACACACACACACACACACATAATATATATATATATATATATATATATATATATATATATGTATATTGATATATATGTATTATATTTATATATATGTATAACTATGTACATATATATACATATACATATATATACATATATATATATATGTGTGTGTGTGTATATATACATATATATGAATATATATAAATGTATATATATATCATATACATATATAAATATATATACATATATATATACATATATATATGTATATATAATTATATATATGTATACATATGTTATATATATGTATATATACAGTATATGTATATCTATGTATATATATATATATACATATGTATATACATATATATA
>NC_134808.1:49220636-49245636 GCF_046742065.1 Oratosquilla oratoria
TAGAGAGTTTGCTGGAACAAGAACCCCTGTTGGAAATAATGTGCCTTAATGGGGTACCCTCTATATGTAACTTGGGGAGGCCATAAAAAAAAGGTAGCTTGGGAGTAAAAACTTTAAGTTTGGACACTTGTTCACCGGATGGACTGGGAGAAATCTGATCTCATTTAAATCAGGGTGTGGGTTCAGAAGGAAATGTGGAATCAACATTAATTGATTATCTGCCCACGATGAATATTTCCAAGGGTCTATGGACCCCAGACATCATTCAGGACTATTCATCACCAAAAATATTGTCAACAAGCTTCCTCCTCCCCCCCCCCTGACCCGACCTCGTGTCAGCCTCAGGTCAACTAGGGCTGGGGCAGTGATGTTCTGTATTTTCTCGTGTTCCCTTTCTTTTGTAAGAGGTTGCTACTTAAGATAGCCTCCTCCCTGCCACTTTGTACTGAAGAGGATTGCAGTAGCAATCGAAATATATAGTTCCGCTTACGCAAACTCTTCTTTCTTTACTGTGTTGTTTGTTTATTTATATGTGTTACTACATTGATATATGTGATATATATATAGCTAGCTCTGCTTTTTGTATTTTTTGAGACATTCTCTTTGTGTCTTGAGGTGGTCTTATTGTCTCTGTTGAGATCTGAGGTCATTTCTCCGTAGGAGGTCATTTGTGCTCCCAGAGCGCGATTTCCATTTTGCAAAGAGGACTCCAAAGCGGAGAACCCGTAGCGACTCCATCAACTTGTTGGTATTTTTCTCCACGTGGAAGGTAAAGGGTACCTCAATTGTGCAACACATTAGCGTGCCAAGGAGTGTGGACTCTGGGATGGCTATGTTGTAAGTAATGTCGTTGTGGTAAACACGGTCAATTATGTACTTGATAGTGCGATCAATTGAAATGTTTGTCAATAGCTTTTCTACGTCCCTCGAAGCTATGATACCATTGGCACTATTTGCCTTCAGGATATCCACAAAGTCGGTTGCGGAGTTTAAGCAGTAGGTAGCAGGGACGTATGGGGTCAGTATGTTGCACAGTTGTTTCGCTATGTTGTAGGTTGGGGATGGGATTTGAGATATGATGGGTCTGAGCTTGTATCAACTGGCCTCCTGCAAGTATGATTTCCAACATTCCTTTTTATTGATTCATTTATTATATCTTTCGTGTACTTGCCCATTTAGTTATTATGTAGTCTATTCATTAGATCACTTGTTTCTTTATTCAAACATTTATTTATCTATTTATTGATATACTTGTCTGTCTCTCTGTCGGTTTGTTTTCTGCATCCTATCTTCTTACATAACGAAAAAAAATCTTCTGTCGGCATACTCTACTCTTGTCTATTGCAAACCACTGCAACATTGTTAATAAAAATGATATTCCTATGTGCACATTATCTATCACAATTATATTGACATTGACACAATGGTTATTATAATAACAATTGTGTTTATATACACACAAGAATTATGGCCATTACTATACTCATGCACAGCAATTGACCAAGAATAATGGAATAGCTGAACGTAATGAGATTGAATGTGTTGGTGGTCACGGCGACTGAGCTCAAGTGTTGGAATAATCTCGGAGGCCGAAGAGCTCGCGAAGACGGCGACGCGGGATCTCGATGGACACTCAGCTCGTTGGGACCAACTTCCGCT
Source organism: Oratosquilla oratoria (assembly GCF_046742065.1). Taxonomy (NCBI): domain Eukaryota; kingdom Metazoa; phylum Arthropoda; class Malacostraca; order Stomatopoda; family Squillidae; genus Oratosquilla; species Oratosquilla oratoria. Next base: position 49,222,296 of record NC_134808.1, read on the forward strand.
TCGACGCCAGCATGAACCAGGACCCTCCAAACATCACCAAGAAACGGAGGAGACACACTGAAGAGGAGGGGCAAAGAAAGAGAAGCCGGTCTGACATCAAACCACCCAAGAGCCGGGACACTTTTCTTGCGGAATTCCGCCGCGCCTAGAAGAAATTCTATGAGAACCTGGACAAGAGAGACCCGCGAAAAGATCTTCGCTTCTTTGTCATGCACACAGAAATGATGAAGAGATTCAGAAAGCACATCAAAGGCCTTAACCTGAAGCGAGATAAAGGCCTTAAACAGAAGCGAGATCAAGAAGTACAACTTACTCGCAACAACGCCTTTCTGGAATCCAAAAAGAAGAAAAGAAAATTGTTTCGACGACCAGCCGGCTTCTCTCCTGTTGCCCGATAAATGAACTTCGTCGCGAGTGTCCCCGGCTCTTTACGGATGATCAGGCATCAATTCCTTCTAATTTTGCCTTCCAAGTCATCGTTCAAGAACGAAAATGTTCTCTTTTCTCACTGCTCCTTCTCGTAACATTCGTGTGCAGTACTCCAACTGCTCTGCTTTGCATCAATGAAAATAAGCAGCAAATATTATTCAAAAACTTGAGTAGATTCGCCAGGAGCGTCAATGACCTCCAGCCAGGTCTTCTTCTTATTTCAACAAAGTGATTTCAAAACGTTCTACCAACTCTTTTGTTTCGCACAGTAATCTTGTGCGCTTGAACAATTCTACAGTAGTAACACTTACATATGTACAAAAAAGTACTTAATTTGACTATTTCGTACGGTGTATACAGTATACGCCAAAGTCCTTTCATGGAAATTGCAAAGATTTTTTTACGTGTATGTGCGCGCGCGCACTCACACACACACACACACACACACACACACTCAGAGATTCCTCTAACCTCAGTAAAATCGTGTGCCATTAGCCAGAACCTCAAATTTGGATGAGTGGAAGCTGATGGGTTGTGGCGACAATTTTGGCCCTTTCACAAAGGATTACAAAGGCGGAGCATGCCGACAGGAGACCTTTTGATCCATATCTAGGTCGGATGCGAAAAGAAAATCATTAATATAAAATAATAAAAATAAAAACAAACTATGATAATGTAAATAACAAATAAAATACATAAATTAATGCATAGCTATTGTTAAATAATAAACAATCAGGTAAATAGAAAATAACAATGAATTGACATAAAACTAAAAAAAAATAAAAATCAGACAGAAAAATGATAAAAAAACAAAAACAATTAATATAAGATAAATAATATTCATTACAGAATATTAATTAGGTATTTATCTAAATGATTCTTAAAGCTTCGAACTGAACTACATTGCACTACCCGTGCAGGAAATTTATTCCATTCTTTAACTACTCGGTTGGCAAAGTTGTTTCTACCTACTTCCAAATTGAATCTATTTCGGACAGTTTGAGACCATTGTTTCTTGTCTGATTCTCATTCTGTGTAAAAATTTGGTCACTTTTGATGTTATCAATTCCTTTAGAATCTTAAAGACCTGTATCAAGTCATTTTTGGGTCTACGCCTTTTTAGGGAAAAAAAGATTCATAATGTTTAGTCTATTTTCGTATGGTTTATCTATGATATTTGGAATCAGTTTTGTGGCTCGCCGTTGTACTTTTTCCAATCCGTCAATGTCTTTAATGATATTCGGTGATCATATGAAAACAGCATATTCCAAATGTGGACGAACTAACGATTTATATAGCTTGTTAATGAGTGATGGACTTTTGAAATTAAAAGATCGCGCAATCAGTCCTAGAATCTTATTTGCTTTTTCAGAGGCTGAAATACACTGCTTGGATGATTTGAGGTCGTTACTGATAATTACGCCGAGATCTTTTTCACTATCCACTTTTGTTAACGAATTTCCAAATAACTTGTAATCGTACTTACTGTTATTTTTACCTATGTGCATTACCTTGCATTTACTTGTGTTAAATTTCATTAGCCACTTTTGAGACCATTGGGGTAATTGATCTAAATCTTCTTGAATATCTAATTGGTTTGAGTGATCATTTGCCACTCCGCACAGTTTTGTATCATCAGCAAATTTGGGAAAGAGTAGATTTTAGTCCATGGTCTATATCATTTTATATATACTATGAATAGAAGTGGTCCAAGAACGGAACCCTGAGGAACTCCACTTGCAACACTTTTTCCATCTAGAAGTTTTTCCATTTAAAACAACTCTCTGTTTTCGACCATTCAACCAATTACTAGTCCAACCTAATAGGCTACCACTTATTCCATGCAAAGCTAATTTAGTAAGTAGTCTTTCGTGTGGGACGGTATCAAAAGCTTTTGCAAAGTCTAGATATACTAAATGTATATTGTTTCTTTTGTCATAATTGGAGATAACTGTGTTGTAGAATTCGAGTAAGTTAGTGACGCAAGAAACTTTCCGTCTGAATCCATGCTGGCTATCATTTAGCAAACAGTTACTTTCTAAATGATGTTTGATAGCATCTCTGATGATAGTTTCCATATATATTTTTTTTTTTACGATTGAAGTCAAGTTTATAGGCATGTAGTTTTTGTTTGTTTGTTTTTTGTCCCTTTTTTTAAATATGGGAGTAACGTTAGCTAGCCTCTATTCTCTTGGGACATCACCGGATATGATGGATTTCTTTAAAAAAAAATTCTAGTGGAACAACAATCTCATTTTTCATTCCCTTTAATGTTCTTGGATGCCAACCGTCAGGCCTGGGGTTTTATTAACTTTGCGTTTTTCTATATACCTTTTATTTTTTATTTTATTATATTTACCGTAGTAAGTTCATCCTGGACTTTTCACAGGTTTCAGTATGGAGTTCACTTTGAGGTGTTTCGTTTACGAACACTGAGCTAAAATAGTTGCTTAAAATATTACACATTCCTTCATTTGAATAATCAAGTTGACCGTCAGCAAATGATAGTGGACCAATGGGATTCTTAACAACCTTTTTGTCTCTAATGTAACTATAGAATTCTTTACGATTCTCTTTTCATATTGTCGTTTTCTTTTTCTTATTGTCTTTTTTAAATCTCTCTGTATTGATACATAACTTTCATAGTCATTAGATGCACCTGAGTACTTATATTTGTTATAAGCCTGTCTCTTTTTAGCAATACGTCTGTCCTTAAAAGGAATGTAAGTTTGAATGATCTTAGTGAGCGTATTTTGAAATATTTCCCACATCTGATGTACAGGTCTTTCGTTTAATTTTGCCTCCCAATCTGTAAGCTGAAGCTCCTGACGTAGTCCTATGAACTGAGCTTTACTGAAATCGGGTATTTTAGAAACACAAGTATCTATTCTAAAATTGTTTAGGAGTTTGAATCTAACTAGGTTGTGATCGCTATTTGCAACAGATTCACCAACTTCTACATCAGTTACCATGCTTTCGCGGCTAGTGATCACAAGACGTTCCTCTCCTTGCAAATTAAGTACTTTCTTGTACATATATAAGTGTTACTAGATTTGTTCAAGCGCACAAGATTACTGTGCGAAACAAAAGAGTTGGTAGAACGTTTTGAAATCACTTTGTTCAAAAAAGAAGAAGACCTGGCTGGAGGTCATTGACGCTCGTGGCGAATCTACTCAAGTTTTTGAATAATGTTTGCTGCTTATTTTCACTGATGCAAAGCAGAGCAGTTGGAGTACTGGACACGAATGTTACAAGAAGCTGTGAGAAAAGAGAACATTTTCGTTCTTTAACGATGACTTGGAAGGCAAAATTAGAAGGAATTGATGCCTGTTTATCCGTAAAGAGCCGGGGACACTCGTGACGAACTTGATTTATCGGGCAACAGGAGAGAAGCCGGCTGGTCGTCGAAACAATTTGATTTTCTTCTTTTTTTTATCACAGAAAGGCGCGTTGTTGCGAGTAAGTTGTACTTCTTGATCTCGCTTCTGTTTAAGGCCTTTATCTCGCTTCAGTTTAAGGCCTTTGATGTGCTTTCTGAATCTCTTCATCATTTCTGTGTGCATGACAAAGAAGCGAAGATCTTTTCGCGGGTCTCTGTTGTCTAGGTTCTCATAGAATTTCTTCTAGGTGCGGCGGAATTCCGCGAGAAAAGTGTCCCGGCTCTTGGGTTTGATGTCATTCCGTCCTCTCTTGTTGTACCCCTCCTCTTCAGTGTGCCTCCGTTTCTTGGTGATGTTTGGAGGGTCCTGGTTCATGCTGGCGTCGAAGCGGAAGTTGGTCCCACCGAGCTGAGTGCCCATCGAGATCCCGCGTCGCCGTCTTCGTGAGCTCTTCGGCCTCCGAGATTATTCCAACACTTGAGCTCAGTCGCCATGACCACCAACACATTCAAGCTCATTACGTTCATATATTCCATTATTCTTGGTCAATGGGTGTGCATGAGTATAGTAATGGCCATAATCCTTGTGTGTATATGAACACAATTGCTATTATAATAACCATTGTTTGAATGTCAATATAATTGTGATAAATAATGTGCACATATGAATATAACTTTTATTAACAACGTTGCAGTGGTTTGCAATATACAAGAGTAGAGTATGCCGACAGAAGATTTTTTTCGTTATGTAAGAAGATAGGATGCAGAAAACAAACCGACAGAGAGACAGACAAGTATATAATTAAATATATAAATAAATGTTTGTATAAGGACACAAGTGATCTAATGAACAGACTACCGAAGAACTAAATGGGCAAGTGCACGAATGATGTAATAAATGAATGAATAAAAAGGAATGTTGGAAAACATACTTGCAGGAGGCCAGTAGATACAAGCTCAGACCCATCATATCTCAAATCCCATCCCCAACCTACAACATAGCTAAACAACTGTGCAACATACTGACTCAATACGTCCGTGCTACCCACTGCTTAAACTCCGCAACCGACTTTTTGGATATCCTGAAGGCAAATAGTGCCAATGGTATCATAGCTTCGATGGACGTAGAAAAGCTATTGACAAACATTTCAATTGATCGCACTATCAACTACATAATTGACCGTGTTTACCACAACGACATTACTCCCAACATAGCCATCCCAGAGTCCACACTCCGTGGCATGCTAATGTGTTGCATAAAAGAGGTAGGCTACCCCCCTTTACCAGCCCACACGGAGAAAAATGCCAACAAGTTGATGGAGTTGCTACGGGTTCTCCGCTTTGGAGTCCTCTTTGCAAAATGGAAATCGCGCTCTGGTAGCACAAATGACCTCCTACGGAGAAATCACCTCAGATCTCAATAGAGACAATAAGACCACCTCAAGACACAAAGAGAATGTCTTAAAAAATACAAAAAGCAGAACTAGATATATATATATATTATATATATATATATATATATATATATATATATATATATATATATATACATGTACATATAAGAAGTCTTTCTTCGCACACATGCATGCACACACACACACATACATGCACATATATATTTACATATATATATATATATATATATATATATATATATATATATATATACATATGCACTACGCGAACGAAACGTTAGAGTGTTTAGGGTTCCGAGCCTTCCCCTGTGTTTATGTTCTCCATCATATATATATATATATATATATATATATATATATATATATATATATATGTATATGTATGTGTGTGTGTGTGTGTGTTTATATGTGTGTGTGCATATATTGTATATATATATATGTGTATATATATATATATATATATATATACATGTATATATATGCATATATATATGTATATATAAATATATATATGATGTATATATATATATATATATATGTATACATACACGCACATACAGACATATATATATATATATATATATATATATATATATATATATATATACAGGTATATATATATATATATACACATACAATATATGTATATATATATATATATATATATATATATATGTATATATAAATACATATATATATATATATATGTATATATATATATGTATTATACACACACACACACACACACATATATATATATATATATATATATATATATATATGAATGATATATAATCTTTATGACAGTCACATGTAGGATTCGAACCCATTCCTTTCGGTCACCGTAAGATTACCTTCAGAGAGTCTTTACCCACTGCACCACAGAGACAATAAAAGCGCAACCATGCGCACACTCATGCGCGCACACACACACCTACACACACACACATATGCACACACACACACGCACACACACATATATGGGAAATCACAGCGAAGATCACCTGACTGGTATATACATACATGATTTGGTTTAACGTCACAAACTCCCCCTATTGGGAGGCTAGGACGGTGCCCCTTACAGTAGACTATTGTAGCATGGAATTTAATAAACCATACCCTTGGTCCAACTCGCTCGAGCAGGGTTCGAATCGTCATCATGTCGACCTTCGCCGCAAGTAACGACGCCCTAACATATATACATACAATAAAGTAATGTCGTAGCACATTAGTAAAATAAACTTTTATCCCACCGTCGGAAAAGAAGATACTAACGTCGAAAGTTCTGTATATTTCGATCACTAACTGTGATCCTCTTCAGCAGACAAGGATTACAGTTAGTGGTCGAAATATACAGAACTTTCGACATCAGTGTCTTCTTTTCCGATGGTGGGATAAAAGTATATTATACACACGTACATACATACATACATACACACATACATACATACACACACACATACATACAGGACCTTAGATCAAGGGTATCTTTACAGAGAGGGATGTCGGTTAGAACGGGTCAACAACCGACGAGGACTTCATTCAGCAGCATTAGAGACCATGCTAGGTAACACAGTCACAGGATCGTGGATGAAAACTTTAAGGTCATTGAAAAAACAAATAACAACTATGATTTTTTCATATTGGAAGCCCTAGCCATTGTTAAACATTGCTCAACCCTAAATGAATATAACTCTAACATGCTCGCGTTCTTTTAGTGTATGATTGACTGTGTTTCATGTCTGATGCGTCGTGGTTCGTGTTTTTATATATTTCAAGCAATGTTTACTTTGTTTTTAAAGAAAAAAAATTATGATATGATTAATTTTGACAGAATTGGATGTCAATTTATAATCATTTCTCAAAAAGTATTTACATATAGGTGAATATATTTTCGATTATATTATAGAGAATATAATTTTCTATATTATCTTTTTTTAAGCTACACTGATGATGCAGAACGGAACTTTATTACAGGTCTGTTACAATAAAGAAAAGTAAAGATGTTTCCGCTTGGATTGGCCCAACTATTTATATTACATCTCCGGTTCCCTGTTGAAACTTCAGTATCTACAATTACATACAAACGCATACATATATACATACGTATATGTGTTCATATGTACATGTATATATATATATATATATATATATATATATTTTTTTTTTTTTTTTTTTTTTTTTTGCAGTAATTCACAAGGCACACGTGAAAATAATATGCAGAAAAAAACACTGGGAAATAAGAAGCTTAGTCCGAACGTTTTCGTCTATTTAAGACATTATCGGCCAAACTGGTAAAGACTTAAAAAACTAGGATAAATCAGCACAAATATAGTGTAAGGAGTGGGCAAAGTTCCAGTGGCCTTTTTGTCCATGTAAGAGACCACAATCATCCTATTGACTGGGATAATTCTAATGTAATAATTTCTTGTAGATCCTTATTAGAAAGAAACATCATCGAATCCAGTCATATTAAACAAACCTTTGACCCTAATATCAATTTAAGTTTAGGATTATTTAAACTTGATGATTTGTTATTGATAAAATTGTAAGAACTTCTCCAAGTGCTACTAAGCGGGGGTGACGTAACGTCATGGACCAAACATCCGTATATGTATACATCGGCTCTACCTGATTGTGAAGCATCTTGTGTGTACTTCCCATGCTCCTAGCTTGTCTTTTACTTTATGTATATATATCCACCTTTGTCTCTGTAACTGTGTATTCCTTGATAATGTCTTAAATAGACGAAACGTTCGGACTAAGCTTCTTATTTCCCAGTGTTTTTTTTCTGCATATATATATATATATAATATATATATATATATATATATATATATATATATATATATATATATATATACACATGTTTGAAACCAAAGATCATAGGCCTCCTTACCGAACCTAGAAGAAACCCAAATCTATCATCCAGAGGAGCACAGCCGAACAATATATATATATATATATATATTTATATATATATATATATATATATATATATATATATATATATATATATAGACTAGCCAAATTACCAGCGCGTTGCTGCCGGCAAATGATGATCATTTCAATTTCAATAGAATTTGTGTAGAAAAGTTACACGTATCAATATAACTCAATGGAAAAGGCAACAACAACAAAAGTTAAAAAAAAAAAAAAAAAAAAAAAAATGAGGAGAGAGACGTCCTTTGGAAATAAGACTTTTCCAAGTAGCCTGGGTTATGGTGAATATATGGATTTAGGGGGAGTCGTGAACAAACAGACAGACAGACAGAGGCTACTACTTTATTAGTAGATACAAATGAAAGATAGTTATCTAAGTACCTTTGGTTTTAAGGTTTCAGAATATAGGTTATAGGGGTCTATATTAAAAAACCTAGGAGTTCGTGAATAATCCCTAACCTAACCATACCCCACCTAACTTTAACCCTTAACCCTAACCAAAATAATATTTTTGGAAATAGAATATAGTTATCCAAGTACCTGTAGTGATAGGGTATCCAAAACCCTAGGAGTTCGTGAACAAACAAACAAACAGACAGACAGACAAATAAAAGATAGTTATCCAAGTACCGTTGGTTATAAGGTTTCAGAATATATATATATGGTTATAGGGGCCTATCTACAAAAGCCTAGGAGTTCATAAATAATCCCTAACCTAACCATACACCACCTAAATTTAACCATTAGCCCTAACCAAAATAACCTTTTTTTTTGGGAAATTAAATATATTTATCCAAGTACCTGAAGTGATAGGGTATCAAAATATATATGGTTATGGGGGCTATCACCAAAACCCTAGGAGGAGTTCGTGAACAAACAGACAGACAGACAAATGAAAGATAGTTATTCAAGTACCTCGGGTTATAAGGTTTCAGAATATGTATATATGGTTATAAGGGTCTATCTCCAAAAACCTAGGAGGAGTTCGTGAATAATCCCTAATTATCCCACCTAACTTTAACCCTTAACTGTAAACCAAAAAAATATATATATATTTTTTTAAATGAAATATAGTTATCCAAGTACCTGGAGTGATAAGGTACCAGAATATATATGGCAATAGGGTCGATCTCCAAAACCCTAGGAGGAGTTCGTGAACAAACAAAAAGACAGACAGACAGAGGTTACTACTTTATTATAGTAGACATATATACATATATATATATATATATATATATATATATACATATATATATATATATATATGTGTGTGTGTGTGTGTGTATGCATATATGTATTTATACATATATAATATTATATATTATATATATTATATATATATGCTAATAAGAACACGGTTACATGTGTTCACTTATGAAAAGAAGACAACTTGGAAAAAAGAAACTAACGAAGCAGAGCGCTTTCGTATATTACTTCTTGCACTGAAGATGTAATATACGAAAGCGCTCTGCTTCGTTAGTTTTCCAAGCGGTCTACTTTGCATATATATATATATATATATATATATATATATATATATATATATTAATATATATATAAATATGATATATATATATATAATATATATATATATATATATATATATATATGTTTCATTAAAAGTGATGGCTAGTTGTGCATTAATAATTTTCTTAATGGTATTTTCCATATACCTTATTAAGGATTTGTTTTCCTTAGGAAGGAAATTTATGACTTGGCTGTATGTAGTCATAAATTTCCTTCCTAAGGAAAACAAATCCTTAATAAGGTATATGGAAAATACCATTAAGAAAATTATTAATGCACAACTAGCCATCACTTTTAATGAAACATGCATTAGAGAAAAACTCCTGCCCAAATACACTGACAATATATATATATATACATATATATATATATTATATATATATATATATTATATATATATATATATATATATATAGTTTATAACTAAGATGCAGTCAAGTCTCCTAAGGGTAGTGCAGCTGTGGGTTGAGGTGATGGAGAATGAGGGTAAGGTTGAGGAGGAGGTGGGGGAGTGGGGAGTGGGAAGAGGGAGGGGTGTGAGATTGAGAAGGAGGAGGTAAATGGGGATGAAGGGGAAGAAAGGAGGTGACGGACAAAATTCCCTAACCCGGCCCGTGTTACGAGTGAAGAATTAAACAATGGTTTGCTAGATACCATGTTTGACTGAATATTAATAGGCGGGAGCCTGTCTCTGATGCATATTGCCTCCAGCAGTTGTAGTCGTCCGGAGTCCTTACAGCAACCAACGACTTTGGTGGAGTTAACCAAAGTTTCCCTATTAATATCTTGGTCGACGTGTTGTCTACGGTGTTGTTTGATACCTCCTTCTTGCTGACGCATTGCCAAGCTTCTGATATATTGTATTAGGTCATTGGAGGCAAAGATCCAAAGCGGAAATTTAGGGGATGAGAGAACAAACACTTATGCAACAGAAAATAACGGGAAGACGAGGATGGCCGCAAGGAGGCCAAGAGAGAATGAACAAGAAGGAATCCACACAAGGGACACTTGTAGGAGACACAGGAGACCGATGCGCTAGGAGGACCCCGATGCGGACAGCAATGTCCAGACGTCGAACAACTTGTGGGAAACCCGACAGAGGAGCAATGGCAGGAGATCGCAGACGAGAAGAGAGATGATGCAGAGGCTGCTTGCCCAAGGCGGTCGGTCACGGGACTCGGCCCCCAAGTACCACAAGAGTGAGTGAGTGAGTCCAAATGGACCGTCGGCAAGATTCCGTCCTCTTCCAAGTAGTTCGTCCATCTGCTCCTTACAACTGTTGAAACATTCTGAATCTTGTGGTACTACAGGTCAAGAACACCAGCCTAGGTCTCACTGCCTCCTCCTTTCTGCTTCCCCACTTAGGGCACACACAATAGCTTTTCTACGTCCATCGAAGCTATGATACCATTGGCACTATTTGCCTTCAGGATATCCACAAAGTCGGTTGCGAAGTTTAAGCAGTAGGTAGCAGGGACGTATGGGGTCAGTATGTTGCACAGTTGTTTAGCTATGTTGTAGGTTGGGGATGGGATTTGAGATATGATGGGTCTGAGCTTGTATCAATTGGCCTCCTGCAAGTATGTTTTCCAATAGTCTTTTCTATTTTCTTAGTTATTATATCATTCGTGTACTGGCCCATTTAGTTATTAGGTAGTCTATTCATCAGATCACTTGTTTCTTTATTCAAACATTTATTTATATATCTATTTATATACTTGTCTGTCTCTCTGTCGGTTTGTTTTCTGCATCCTATCTTATTACATAACGAAAAAAATCTTCTGTCGGCATACTCTACTCTTGTATATTGCAAACCACTGCAACGTTGTTAATAAAAATGATATTCATATGTGCACATTATTTATCACAACTATATTGACATTCACACAATGGTTATTATAATAACAATTGTGTTCATATACACACAAGGATTATGGCCATCACTATACTCATGCACACCCATTGACCAAGAATAATGGAATAGCTGAACGTAATGAGATTGAATGTGTTGGTGGTCAGGGCGACTGTGCTCAAGGGTTGGAATAATCTCGGAGGCCGAAGAGCTCGCGAAGACGGCGACGCGGGATCTCGATGGCCACTCAGCTCGTTGGGACCAACTTCCGCTTCGACGCCAGCATGAACCAGGACCCTCCAAACATCACCAAGAAACGGAGGAGGCACACTGAAGAGGAGGGGCAAAGAAAGAGAAGCCGGTCTGACATGAAACCCAAGAGCCGGGACACTTTTCTTGCGGAATTCCGCCGCGCCTAGAAGAAATTCTATGAGAACCTGGACAACAGAGACCCGCGAAAAGATCTTCGCTTCTATGTCATGCACACTGAAATGATGAAAAGATTCAGAAAGCACATAAAAGGCCTTAACCTGAAGCGAGATAAAAAAGTACAACTTACTCGCAACAACGCCTTTGTGGAATCAAAAAAGAAGAAAATCAAATTGTTTCGACGACCAGCCGGATTCTCTCCTGTTGCCCGATAAATCAACTTGGTCGCGAGTGTCCACGGCTCTTTACGGATCTTTAGGCATCAATTCCTTCTAATTTTGCCTTCCAAGTCATCGTTGAAGAACGAAAATGTTATCTTTTCTCACTGCTCCTTCTCGTAACATTCGTGTCCAGTACTGTACTTCAACTGCTCTGCTTTGCATCAGTGAAAATAAGCAGCAAACATTATTCAAAAACTTCGGTAGATTCGCCAGGAGCGTCAATGACCTCCAGCCAGGTCTTCTTTTTTGAACAAAGTTATTTCAAAACGTTCTACCAACGCTTTTGTTTCGCACAGTAATCTTGTGCGTTTGAACAATTCTAGTAACACTTATATAACACTTCAAAACGTTCTACCAACTCTTGTTTCGCACATTAATCTTGTGCGTTTGAACAATTCTAGTAACACTTATATATGTACAAGAAAGTACTTAATTTGCAAGGAGAGGAACGTCTTGTGATCACTAGCCGCGAAAGCATGGTAACTGATGTAGAAGTTGGTGAATCTGTTGCAAATAGCGATCACAACCTAGTTAGATTCAAACTCCTAAACAATTTTAGAATAGATATTTGTGTTTCTAAAATACCCGATTTCAGTAAAGCTCAGTTCATAGGACTACGTCAGGAGCTTCAGCTTACAGATTGGGAGGCAAAATTAAACGAAAGACCTGTACATCAGATGTGGGAAATATTTCAAAATACGCTCACTAAGATGATTCAAACTTACATTCCTTTTAAGGACAGACGTCCCCCAAATCAGGCTCGCCCAAAGTGGCTCGACAAAGAAACTGAAAAAAGTATTGCTAAAAAGAGACAGGCTTATAAGAAATATAAGTACTCGGGTGCATCTAATGACTATGAAAGTTATGTATCAATACAGAGAGATTTAAAAAAGACAATAAGAAAAAGAAAACGACAATATGAAATGAACATCGCTTATAAATCCAAAGAGAATCGCAAAGAATTCTATAGTTACATTAGAGATAAAAAGGTTGTTAGGAATCACATTGGTCCACTATCATCTGCTGACGGTCATCTTGAATATTCAAATGAAGGAATGTGTAATATCTTAAACAATTATTTTAGCTCGGTATTCGTAAACGAAACACCTCAAGGTGAATTCCAAACTGAAACCTGTGAAAAGTCTAGGGTAAACTTACTACGGTAAATATAACAAAAGAAGAAGTTAAAGGGCGTATAAAGAAACTCAAAGTTAATAAAACACCAGGGCCTGACCGTTGGCATCCAAGAATCTTAAAGGAAATGAAAAATGATATATTTGTTCCATTAAAAATTATTTTCAAGAAATCCATCATATCCGGAGATGTCCCAAGGAAATGGAAACTAGCTAACGTTACTCCAATATTCAAAAAAGGTGACAAAAAGAAACCAAATAACTATAGGCCTATAAGTTGGACTTCAATCGTAGGAAAAATAATGGAAACTATCATCAGAGATGGTATCGAACATCATTTAGAAAGTGACTGTTTGATAAATGATAGCCAGCATGGATTCACACGGAAACGTTCTTGCGTGACTAACTTACTCGAATTCTACAATACAGCTTTTGATACCGTCCCACACGAAAGACTACTTACTAAATTAGCTTCGCATGGAATAAGTGGTAGCCTATTAAGTTGGACTAGTAATTGGTTGAATGGTCGAAAACAGAGAGTTGTTTTAAATGGAAAAACTTCTAGATGGAAAAGTGTTGCAAGTGGAGTTTCTCAGGGTTCCGTTCTTGGGCCACTTCTATTCATAGTATATATAAATGATATAGACCATGGACTAAAATCTACTGTTTCCAAATTTGCTGATGATACAAAACTGTGCGAAGTGGCAAATGATCACTCAAACCAATTAGATATTCAAGAAGATTTAGATCAATTACAGCAATGGTCTGAAAAGTGGCTAATGAAATTTAACACGAGTAAATGCAAGGTAATGCACATAGGTAAAAATAACAGTAAGTACGATTACAAGTTATTTGGAAATTCGTTAACAAAAGTGGATAGTGAAAAAGATCTCGGCGTAATTATCAGTAACGACCTCAAATCATCCAAGCAGTGTATTTCAGCCTCTGAGAAAGCAAATAAGATTCTGGGACTGATTGCGCGATCTTTTGATTTCAAAAGTCCATCACTCATTAACAAGCTATATAAATCGTTAGTTCGTCCACATTTGGAATATGCTGTTTCCGTATGGTCACCGAATCTCATTAAAGACATTAACAGACTGGAAAAAGTACAACGGCGAGCCACAAAACTGATTCCAAATATCAAAAATAAATCATACGAAAATCGACTAAAACATATCAATCTGTTTTCCCTAAAAAAGCGTAGACTCAGAGGTGACTTGATACAGGTCTTTAAAATTCTAAAGGGAATTGACAACATCAAAAGTGACAAAATTTTTACACTGAATGAGAATCAGACACGAAACAATAGTCTCAAACTGTCCGAAAATAGATTCAATTTGGAAGTAGGTAGAAACAACTTTGCCAACCGTGTAATTAATGAATGGAATAAACTTCCTGCACAGGTAGTGCAATGTAGTTCAGTTCGAAGCTTTAAGAATCATTTAGATAAATACCTAAGTAAGATGCTGTAATGATTATAATTTATCTTATATTATTTGTTTTTGTTTTGTTATCATTTGTCTGTCTGATTTTCATTTATTATTAGTTATATGTCAATTTATTATTATTTACTATTTACCTCTTTGTTTATTATTTAACTATACCTATGCATTTATTTATGTATTTTATTTGTTATTTACATTATCATAGTTTTTATTTATTATTTTATTATTAATATGATTTTGTTTTCGCATCCGACCTAGATATGGATCAAAAGGTCTCCTGTCGACATGCTTCGCCTTTGTAATCCTTTGTGAAAGGGTCAAAATTGTCGCCACAACCCGTCAGCTTCCACTCATCCAAATTTGAGGTTCTGGCTAATGGCACACGGTTTTACTGAGGTTAGAGGAATCTCTGAGTGTGAGTGTGTGTGTGTGTGTGAGTGCGCGCGCGCACATACACGTAAAAAAATCTTTGCAATTTCCATGAAAGGACTTTGGCGTATACTGTATACACCGTACGAAATAGTCAAATGAAGTACTTTCTTGTACATATGTAAGTGTTACTACTGTAGAGTTGTTCAAGCGCACAAGATTACTGTGCGAAACAAAAGAGTTGGTAGAACGTTTTGAAATCACTTTGTAGAAAAAAGAAGAAGACGTGGCGAATCTACTCAAGTTTTTGAATAATGTTTCCTGCTTATTTTCACTGGTGCAAAGCAGAGCAGTTGAAGTACTGCACACGAATGTTACAGGAAACTGTGAGAAAAGAGAACATTTTCGTTCTTGAACGATGACTTGGAAGGCAAAACTCGAAGGAATTGATGCCTGATCATCCGTAAAGAGCCGGGGACACTCGCGACCAAGTTCATTTATCGGGCAACAGGAGAGAAGCCGGCTGGTCGTCGAAACAATTTGATTTTCTTCTTTTTGGATTCCAGAAAGGCGTTGTTGCGAGTAAGTTGTACTTTTTTATCTCGCTTCTGTTTAAGGCCTTTATCTCGCTTCAGTTTAAGGCCTTTGATGTGATTTCTGAATCTTTTCATCATTTCAGTGTGCATGACAAAGAAGCGAAGATCTTTTCGCGGGTCTCTCTTGTCCAGGTTCTCGTAGAATTTCTTCTAGGCGCGGCGGAATTCCGCGAGAAAAGTGTCCCGGCTCTTGGGTTTGATGTCATTCCGTCCTCTCTTGTTGTACCCCTCCTCTTCCGTGTGCCTCCGTTTCTTGGTGATGTTTGGAGGGTCCTGGTTCATGCTGGCGTCGAAGCGGAAGTTGGTCCCACCGAGCTGAGTGTCCATCGAGATCCCGCGTCGCTGTCTTCGCGAGCTCTTCGGCCTCTGAGATTATTCCAACACTTGAGCTCAGTCGCCATGACCACCAACACATTCAATCTCATTACGCTCAGCTATTACATTATTCTTGGTCAATGGATGTGCATGAGTATAGTAATGGTGATAATCCTTGTGTGTATATGAACACAATTGTTATTATGATAACCATTGTGTGAATGTCAACATAGTTGTGATAAATAATGTGCACATATGAATATCATTTTTATTAACAATGTTGCAGTGGTTTGCAATATACAAGAGTAGAGTATGCCGACAGAAGATTTTTTTTTGTTATGTAAGAAGATAGGATGCAGAAAACAAACCGACAGAAAGACAAGTATATAAATAAATATATAAATAAATGTTTGAATAAAGAAACAAGTGATCTAATGAATAGACTACCTAAAAACTAAATGGGCAAGTACACGAATAATATAATAACTAAGAAAATAGAAAAGACTATTGGAAAACATACTTGCAGGAGGCCAGTAGATACAAGCTCAGACACATCATATCTCAAATCCCATCCCCAACCTACAACATAGCTAAACAACTGTGCAACATACTGACCCCATACGTCCCTGCTACCTACTGCTAAAACTTCGCAACCGACTTTTTGGATATCCTGAAGACAAAGTAGTGCCAATGGTATCATAGCTTCGATGGACGTAGAAAAGCTATTGACACATTCCAACTGATCGCACTATTAACTACATGATTGACCTTGTTTAACACAAGGACAGTACTCAACATAGCCATCCCAGAGTCCACACTCCTTGGCACGCTAATGTGTTGCATAAAAGAGGTAGGCTACCCCCTTTACCTGCCCTCGCGGAGAAAAATGCCAACAAGTTGATGGAGCCGCTACGGGTTCTCCGCTTTGGAGTCCTGTTTGCAAAATGGAAATCGCGCTCTGGTAGCACAAATGACCTCCTGCGGAGAAATCACCTCAGATCTCAATAGAGACAGTAAAACCACCTTAAGAAACAAGGGGAATGTCTTAAAAAAAAAAAAAAAAAAAAAATACAAAAAGTAGAACTAGCTATATATATATATATATATATATATATATATATATATATATATATATATATATACATGTACATATAAGAAGTCTTTCTTCGCACACATCCACACGCACACACACACACACACATATATATATATATATATATTATATATATAATGTATATATGCATATATATATACATATATATAATATATATATATACATATGCACTGTGTATACATATATATATGTGTGTATATATATATATATATATATATATATATATATATATTTATAAATATATATATTACATATACGCATATATATATGCATATATACATATATATATATACATACATATATATATATGCATATATACATATATATATACATACATATATATATATACATACATACATATATAAATGAAACGTTAAGGCTAGAGTATGGAGCAAAGCATGTACTATATATATACATATATATGTATATATAAACATATATATATATGTATATATATATGTATATATGTATATATATATGTATATATGTATATATATATGTATATATGTATATATATATGTATATATGTATAGATATATGTATATATGTATAGATATATGTATTGGAAAACAGCAAACACCAGATTCAATTGAAGGGTTTATTTGCCCGACGTTTCGATTCCCGTCCAGGAATCGTCTTCAGGGGGTATAACGGTTACAAGAATGTGAACTCCTTATGAATCGCTGAGATGGTAAACCTGGGAAAGGTTCACCCATTCAGTCAATTGTACAACGCATACAATACAAAAAATAAAATAAAATAACATACAATAAAAATAATAAAATACATTGCAATGCCGATTACAGTAAAATAAAAATTACATTTTGAACATAAAACAAACGAAGAAAAAATGACCATAGGTGACACATAGTAAACAACAACAGGACAAAGAGTAAATAGAAGTGCACCAAATGTCCGCACTGGAGAATCAGGAACAAACGACTAAATCAAAAACAAAAAGCACTACAAAATACAAATAGAAATAAAATGCATGGCTGTGAACAAAAACAAAAGTGGCAAAAAGACTCTAGCGTGACACAACGTGAATACTTCAGAACATACAATAAGGACCAAATGTCCGAAACGAAATGTCAGGGGGGGGGGGTAAACGGCTAAATTACAACCAAACAAATAAAACTAAACAAAATACAAAGAGTAAATGGCAGTGTGACAAAAAACATCAAAACGAAACCCAAAAGTAAAGGCAGAACATAATTCAAAGACGTAAAAGAAAGAAGGTGGACCAAATGTCCGCCGAAGTAGGAAGTGGTGGACAAGCGGAAAGGGGGGGCTCAATAACAAATGACTACAATACAAGCAGACAAATAAAAAGCAAAGAAGAATGAACGTAGAAAAAAGGGAAGCAAACTACAAATGTAAAGTCACGGGAAGGGGGGGGGGAGTCGAAGAGGTGCATTGGGAGATCGCTTACGAGAAAGGAAGTCAGCCAAAAGCCAACTGGTGAACAAAAGACAGGTCGAAAAGAAAACAGGACAGAGGAATTAGCCTGTGTTACTCCTCGTGCCTAGATAAATAGGGTTGAGGTCAATGCACCTGTTTATGCAGTTGCTCTTAGTTTCCCATGCTTCGAGGAAAAGTCTTTTCTTTTTATTATTTTCTTTATGTAGAGTTGTAGCTCCATCCCAATCAATCATGTGTTGGTGTTCTGTAGTGTGTTTGTACAGGGCCGATTTCGGATCTTCTCGTCTAACTGCACGTTGGTGTTCCTGTACTCTAGTGGACAGTTTCTTTTGCGTTTCTCCTACGTAAACCGTGTCACAGTCCGTGCAGCTTATTTGGTAAACTACACCGGCCTGTTGAGTAGGTTCTTCGGTGTCTTTTACTTTGGTGAGATTTCTGTGTAAGGTGTTGCGGGGTTTGTGTGCTACTTGTATTCCTTTGTCACGTAAGACTCTAGCAGTGACCTCTGAAGCTCCTTTGATGTAGGGGATAGTGACTCTAGGCGTGATATGTGGTCTCTGTGGTGGTGTCTCGGTGGGTCGTGCTTTTGTCCATTTCCGTATGGTACTGCTGGAATAGCCGTTGTTCCGGAAGACCTGTAAAAGGTGTTTTCTTTCGGCCTTCTTGGATTCCACAGAAGAACAGACTTTATCAGCTCTGTTCCATAAAGTCCTGATGACACTCCTTTTGTGGCAATCTGGATGGTAGCTATCAAAGTCCAACAGTCTATCAGTGTGGGTGGGCTTTCTGTAGACACTTGTACCAAGGGTGTCACCTTCACGCTTGACGCAGACGTCCAGGAACGGCAGTTGGAAATCTTTCTCCAGTTCCATTGTAAATTGAATGGCCGGTTCAACACTGTTGATGTAACTGAAGAAAGGCTCCACGTCCTTGCTGTCCAAAATGGCGAACACATCATCAACGTATCTAGTCCACAGTTTTGGCGAAGAAGGTGCAGCACTTAGAAGTTGAGCTTCCAGTCTTTGCATCACTACTTCAGCCACCACAACTGAAATAGGCGATCCCAACGGTGTGCCCTTACGCTGGTGGTAGGTGTGATCCCTGAAGCGGAAATAAGTGGAGTCAAGGCACAGGGATATGAGTCTCATGAGTTCTGACACGGAAAGTTTCTGGTTATCCAAGAATCCCCGGTTGTCCTCCATGGCCGACTTCAGCGCACTTTTGGCCAAATCTCGTGGGATGGACGTAAACATGGACTGAACATCAAAGGAAACCAAGACATCCCCACTCCTTAAGTTAAGTCCTTTGATTCTTTCAATGAAGTCAGCCGAATTCTGAAGCATATGTGGTGAATCAGTCACTAGAGGTCTGAGAAGTTTAGCCCCCTGAAGACGATTCCTGGACGGGAATCGAAACGTCGGGCAAATAAACCCTTCAATTGAATCTGGTGTTTACTGTTTTCCAATATGGATCCCAGATTCCAAATCTTCTCTTATATATATGTATATATATATGTATATATATACATATATATGGATATATATCCATATATATTTATATATATGTATATATATATATATATATTTATATATATATGTGTGTATATATATATATACATTTACAGATATATATATATATATATATATTCATATATATGTATACACACACACACATATATATATATATGCATATATATATAAATATATATATATACATATATATATATATACACATATACATATATATGTATACACAGTGCATATG
Organism: Oratosquilla oratoria; assembly: GCF_046742065.1. Lineage (NCBI taxonomy): Eukaryota > Metazoa > Arthropoda > Malacostraca > Stomatopoda > Squillidae > Oratosquilla > Oratosquilla oratoria. Next base: position 49,242,652 of record NC_134808.1, read on the forward strand.
TATATATATATATATATATATATATATATATATACAATATATATATATGTATATATATATATATGTATATATATATATTTATATATTCATATGTGCACATTATTTATCACAACTATATTGACATTCACACAATGGTTATTATAATAACAATTGTGTTCATATACACACAAGGATTATGGCCATTACTATACTCATGCACACCCATTGACCAAGAATAATGGAATAGCTGAACGTAATGAGATTGAATGTGTTGGTGGTCATGGCGACTGAGCTCAAGTGTTGGAATAATCTCGGAGGCCGAAGAGCTCGCGAAGACGGCGACGCGGGATCTCGATGGACACTCAGCTCGGTGGGACCAACTTCCGCTTCGACGCCAGCATGAACCAGGACCCTCCAAACATCACCAAGAAACGGAGGAGACACACTGAAGAGGAGGGGCAAAGAAAGAGAAGCCGGTCTGACATCAAACCCAAGAGCCGGGACACTTTTCTTGCGGAATTCCGCCGCGCCTAGAAGAAATTCTATGAGAACCTGGACAAGAGAGACCCGCGAAAAGATCTTCGCTTCTTTGTCATGCACACAGAAATGATGAAGAGATTCAGAAAGCACATCAAAGGCCTTAACCTGAAGCGAGATAAAGGCCTTAAACAGAAGCGAGATCAAGAAGTACAACTTACTCGCAACAACGCCTTTCTAGAACCAAAAAAGAAGAAAATCAAATTGTTTCGACGACCAGCCGGCTTCTCTCCTGTTGCCCGATAAATGAACTTCGTCGCGAGTGTCCCCGGCTCTTTACGGATGATCAGGCATCAATTCCTTCTAATTTTGCCTTCCAAGTCATCATTGAAGAACGAAAATGTTCTCTTTTCTCACTGCTCCTTCTAACATTCGTGCCCAGTGCTTCAACTGCTCTGCTTTGCATCAGTGAAAATAAGCAGCAAACATTATTAAAAAACTTGAGTAGATTCACCACGAGCGTCAATGACCTCCAGCCAGATCAGGTCTTCTTCTTTTTTCTACAAAGTGATTTCAAAACGTTCTACCAACTCTTTTGTTTCGCACAGTAATCTTGTGCGCTTGAACAACTCTACAGTAGTAACACTTATATGTACAAGAAAGTACTTAATTTAACTATTTCGTATGGTGTATACAGTATACGCCAAAGTCCTTTCATGGAAATTGCAAAGATTTTTTTACGTGCATGTGCGCGCGCGCACTCTCACACACACACACACACACACACTCAGAGATTCCTGTAACCTCAGTAAAATCGTGTGCCATTAGCCAGAACCTCAAATTTGGATGAGTGGAAGCTGATGGGTTGTGGCGACAATTTTGGCCCTTTCACAAAGGATTACAAAGGATTACAAAGGCGGAGCATGCCGACAGGAGACCTTTTGATCCATATCTAGGTCGGATGCGAAAAGAAAATCATATTAATAATAAAATAATAAATAAAAACTATGATAATGTAAATAACAAATAAAATACATAAATAGATGCATAGGTATAGTTAAATAATAAACAAAGAGGTAAATAGTAAATAATAATAAATGACATATAACTAATAATAAATGAAAATCAGACAGACAAATGATAACAAAACAAAAACAAATAATATAAGATAAATTATAATCATTACAGCATCTTACTTAGGTATTTATCTAAATGATTCTTAAAGCTTCGAACTGAAGTACATTGCACTATCTGTGCAGGAAGTTTATTCCATTCATTAATTACACGGTTGGCAAAGTTGTTTCTACCTACTTCCAAATTGAATCTATTTCTGGACAGTTTGAGACCATTGTTTCTTGTCTGATTCTCATTCAATGTAAAAATTTTGTCACTTTTGATGTTGTCAATTCCCTTTAGAATTTTAAAGACCTGTATCAAGTCACCTCTGAGTCTACGCTTTTTTAGGGAAAACAGATTGATATGTTTTAGTCGATTTTCGTATGATTTATTTTTGATATTTGGAATCCGTTTTGTGGCTCGCCGTTGTACTTTTTCCAGTCTGTCAATGTCTTTAATGAGATTCGGTGACCATACGGAAACAGCATATTCCAAATGTGGACGAACTAACGATTTATATAGCTTGTTAATGAGTGATGGACTTTTGAAATCAAAAGATCGCGCAATCAGTCCTAGAATCTTATTTGCTTTCTCAGAGGCTGAAATACACTGCTTGGATGATTTGAGGTCGTTACTGATAATAACGCCGAGATCTTTTTCACTATCCACTTTTGTTAACGAATTTCCAAATAACTTGTAATCGTACTTACTGTTGTTTTTACCTATGTGCATTACCTTGCATTTACTTGTGTTAAATTTCATTAGCCACTTTTGAGACCATTGGTGTAATTGATCTAAATCCTCTTTGTATATCTAATTGATTTGAGTGATCATTTGCCACTCCGCACAGTTTTGTATCATCAGCAAATTTGGAAACAGTAGATTTTAGTCCATGGTCTATATCATTTATATATACTATGAATAGAAGTGGCCCAAGAACGGAACCCTGAGGAACTCCACTTGCAACACTTTTCCATCTAGAAGTTTTTTCATTTAAAACAACTCTCTGTTTTCGACCATTCAACCAATTACTAGTCCAATTACTAGTCTGATGATAGTTTCCATTATTTTTCCTACGATTGAAGTCAAACTTATAGGCCTATAGTTATTTGGTTTCTTTTTGTCACCTTTTTTGAATATGGGAGTAACGTTAGCTAGCTTCCATTATCTTGGGACATCTCCGTATATGATGGATTTCTTGAAAATAATTTCTAATGGAACAACAATCTCATTTTTCATTTCCTTTAAGATTCATGGATGCCAACCGTCAGGGCCTGGTGTTTTATTAACTTTGAGTTTATCTATACACCTTTTAATTTTTTCTTTTGTTATATTTACCGTAGTGAATAAGTTTACCCTAGACTTTTCACAGGTTTCAGTTTGGAATTCACCTTGAGGTGTTTCATTTACGAA
>NC_134808.1:49250636-49280636 GCF_046742065.1 Oratosquilla oratoria
CACAAGAGAAATCATTATTAGTTAACATCTGCCTTACACGCTCCAGTTCGGTATGGACGGCCTTCCACGTATTGCAGTGGGAAAAGGCTCTTCTCACGTATGCCCCAACAACAGACCTCTTGTAGGAGTCTGGGCATTCTCCCCTTGCATTTAGGCAGCGTCCCACGTTGGTGGCTTTCGTGTAGACAGATGTCGCGTAATGGCTCGAATTCCTCTCAACAAGGACATCAAGGAAGGGAAGGGTCTTATTGTTACTACTTTCAATGGTGAAATTAAGGACTGAATTGGCTTGAAGGGCGTTAGCTAGCTTCTCAGCATCGTCACTTTCTTTGGTGGTAATAAAAATATCATCAATATACCTAGCGTAGATCTTCGGCTTCCGGTGATTATTGAAGGTCCTTGATTCAACTGAACACCAAGAGGCGATCCCATAGCAACACCATCAACCTGGCGGAAGAGCTCCCCTCTATGAGAAAGGAAAGGGGCCTCCATAGTACAAGCAGATAGCATTTCTTTTAATAAAACTTCAGGGATTGGGAGGGGGTCCTGGCTAGATCTATAGACTGTATCCAGGATAATACCAATTGTTTCCTGAACGGGAACATGGGTAAAGAGGCTGGACACGTCTAGAGAGGCAATATCTTCGTCGGGCGCCGTAGTCTTCAGGATATCAATAAACTCAACGGCAGATTTTAGGGAGTGCCCAGGAGGAATGTAAGGGGTTAAAATTTCGTTAAGTGTTTTAGCTAAACTGTAAGTTGGTGAAGTCATCTGTGATATTATAGGCCTAAGGGGATTGTCAGGTTTATGGGTCTTAACGGTCCCATAGCAATAACCAGCCTCAAAATCTTAGGCCTTAGGCTGGGATGGAGTCGATGTTTTACATACGGGATTAAGGATAGACATGAGGAAGACTGTTGAAGCTGCCTACATTAATTATTATGAAAATATCAATGACAAAGAAGGTTTTGTTTGTTTGTCAAAGGCAGCAAGTTAATTAATTATAAATACAATTGGGAAACGTATGCATGATACGGGAAAGGGAAACCCCAGATAGCCAGCGGGATGACCTGTCCATGTTCCCGTCCTCGGATGTATAAATGTGTGGTCCAAACTGTTTGTAGACAGCTTACTGAAGAAGACCGAGTCGGTTGAAACGTACATACATACATATACCAAGGCTTTTTCCCCCTTCCAAGGGAGGTAGCCACAAAAGGAAAGGCATAAAAACACTCCCACCCATTTCATCCCTAAATACACTCCACACACCACCCACCCATCCTCTCATCTAAGCACCTCCTGGATGACGGGTCATCCCTGAACCCTGCCCACCGCCCTGGGTCAGAAGCAGTGTCGCAAGACACAGTACATCCACAGCAAGGCCGCTTCATTTAATCGGCGACCCCCCCTCTCCGTCCCCCTTTGCATATAAGGAGAGGACGGGGAGAAATCCCTTCGGGCTGCGTCAAAATTTACTCACACATACTACCCCACCCCCCACCCCCCCGCCTATTCCTCCTCATGCAGTCACAACATCATCCATATACAACCATTCTCCACTCACCTCTGTCTACCGTCCTCTCCCTTCCTTCCTCAACAGACATTCCCCTCTTCCCCAAAGCCCCCTTCACCCCATCCATCCACCTCATCCTAGGACGTCCCCTCATGTTCACTCCCTCCACATCTGCCTTCCATACCTCTTTTACTAGTCTTTCTTCACTCATTCTTTCCATGTGTCCAAACCATCCTAATATTCTTTCATCAACCCTCTCTCCCAAATCCTTTTTCACCCCTGTTCTCCTCCTCACCTCCTCATTTCTCACTCTATCTAGCCTAGTAACCCCCACCATACTTCTCAGACACCTCATCTCAAACACATTCAAACTCCTTCTCTCTTCTTCTCTTATGTTCCACGTTTCTGCCCCATACAGTGCTGTTGGCACAATCACTCCTTCATACAGTCTCCTCTTCGCATCCATTCCCAAATGTCTATTTCTCATTACACTCTTTAAACCACCAAGGCATTTACTCGCTTCTCTCAATCTACATTCTACCTCCACCTTCACTCCACCTTTTCCTGCTACACTTGCACCCAAGTATCTAAAACTATCCACTTCCTCCAGTCGCTCTCCCTTAATGTTCACTTCCAGTCTACTGCCACTTTCACCCCTTGTACATCTCATCACCTTACTTTTACCCACATTTATCTTTAGCTTTCTTCTATCACATACTCTCCCAAACTCTGCCACCAGCTTCCTCAATCCCTCCTCTGACCCTGCCACAAGCGCAGTGTCGTCCGCAAACAACAGCTGGCTCACCTCCCACTTTTCTCCATTTTCTTTAACCATCTCCAATCCCTGACTCACTACCCTAGCATTCACCTCTCGCACCACCCCATCCATGTATAAGTTGAACAGCCAGGGCGACATAACGCATCCTTGACGAAGTCCCACCTTTACTTCAAACCACTCACTCTCTCCATTTCCAATCCTAACACATGCTCTACTACTCACATAAAAACTCTTGACAGCTCCCAAAAGCTTTCCTCCTATCCCATAAATCTGCATAACCTCCCACAGTGCCTTTCTGTCTACCCTATCATAAGCCTTTTCCAGATCCATAAAAGCCCAAAAAACATCCTTCCCCTTTCCTATAGCTTTCTCACATATCTGTCTTACCACAAAGATCTGATCTACACAAACTCTACCCGTCCTAAATCCACACTGTTCCTCACCAATTACTCCTTCTGTTCCTCTCCTAATCCTCTCAATTAAGATTCTCCCATAAGCCTTCCCTACTACACTCAACAGGCTAATCCCTCTGAAATTACTACATTCACACTTGTCCCCTTTTCCCTTGTAAAGAGGAACTATACAGGCACTACTCCAGTCCTCCGGTACTTTACCCTCTCTCCAGCAAACATTAAATAATCTCACCAACCAGTCCACCATCACTGAACCTCCCTTTTTCAGACATTCTGCATGACATCCATCCAGACCAGGTGCCTTACCTGCTTTCATCATCTTTACAACTGCCTTCACCTCATCCTTCCTTATTTCTCCTCCGTTCTCCTCACTCATCACTCTCATTTTCTTCGTATTTCCCACTGCAGCTATCTTTCCTTCCCTATCCTCCTTCACATTTAGCAACTCCCTAAAATATTCTGCCCATCTTCCCCTCACTGCCATCTCTTCCATTATCAACTCTTCATCTGTACCTTTTACCTTTTCTTCCCTACTTGATTCGCCTCCTCTTCCTCTCTTAATTTCTTTCCAAAACATCTTTTTATTACTTTCAAAATTTTCTGTCATACTCCTACCCCATTTCACATCTGCTCTCCTCTTTGCCTCCTTTACCTTTTGCTTTACTTCTCTTTTCTTTTCTTTGTACCTCTCATATGACTCCCCTGTCCTCCTTTGTAACCAATCTGTGAATGCTCGCTTCTTCTCTTCTACAACCTTCTTTGTTTCCTCATCCCACCATTCACTACCCTTTCTTCTATTTCCCCCTGTCCTTCTTGTTCCACACACCATCCTTGCACACTTTAAGACTCCCTCCTTGAACCATCCCCATTCCTCCTCCACACCCATCTCTGCTCTATCCTTTACTCCCTCCCACTCCTCCTTCAGCTTCTTTTCGTACTCCTTCTCCTTTTCCTTTTCATTCAAGGAGTTCACTCTAAGAACCTCCCTACCTTTTGTCCCTTTCCTCCTTCTCCACCTATCCTCCACTCTCAACTTACCTTCCACCAAAAAATGATCTGATATTCCCCCACCTTCTCCCCTTAGCACATGTACATCCTTAACTCTTCCTATCATAATCCTATTTACCACTACATAATCCATTAGCGCTCTATCTACCACCCTTCCCTCCACCACCCTCTCCCATGTGTACTTATGCTTGACTTTCTTCCGAAACACTGTATTTGCTATCATCAACTCTCTTTCTAGACACATTTCCACCATCAACTCTCCACTACGATTCTTTCCTGGAACTCCACACTTCCCAACCACTCCATCGATTGGACCATTTCCCACTCTAGCATTAAGGTCTCCCAGTACTATTACATTGACATTTCTTCCTAAACCCTCTATGCACTCATTTAAATCTATCCAAAAGGCCTCCCTTTCTTCCATGCTCTTCTCACTGCCCGGCCCATATGCACTTACAAAGACCCACATCTCCTTTCCCAGTTTCACCTTCATCCACATTATCCTTGAGGAAACCTCCTTCCACTCCACTACCCCTTTACCTATCTCCTCACTTACAAGAATAGCCACCCCTTCCCTCCCTCGCCCTCTCTTCACTCCTGATAACCTCCCACTTACACTCCCAAACATACACTCACCCTTCCCTTTCAACTTAGTTTCACTCAAAGCCAACACATCCAACTTTCTTCTCACAAACATACTACCTATCTCTTCCCTTTTACTCTCATCTGTACCACATCCACGCACATTAAAAGACCCAAACCTTAGGGTGCTGGCCCGAGGCCCGCCAGCACCCCTTATGCCTTCACTTTTGTCTTTAGGATGTGTGCCCCGTGGGGCTACAGGGAGAAGGATGCCTAGTCCCTCTCCCCGTCCCTTTCTTCTCGCCTCTTACGATCCAAGTGGGAAAACTTGGTGGCAGTATTCTTTTCCCCCACCACAGGGAACTTTTCCCCCACCACAGGTTGAAACGTATAAGCATTAAAAAGTTCCAGCCCATCTTCGCTTATTCTTCCTCCACCCAGTCTCTCATCTGTCTAAACCATTCATCACACACACACACACACACACATATATATATATATATATATATATATATATATATATATATATATATATGTATATATGTGTGTGTGTGTGTATGCATATATGTACATACATGAATATATATATACATATATATATATATATATATATATATATATATATATATATAGTTTATAACTAAGATGCAGTCAAGTCTCCTAAGGGTAGTGCAGGTGTGGGTTGAGGTGATGGAGAAGGAGGGTAAGGTTGAGGAGGAGGTGGGGGAGTGGGAAGAGGGAGGGGTGTGAGATTGAGAAGGAGGAGGTAAATGGGGATGAAGGGGAGGAAAGAGGAGGTGACGGACAAAATTCCCTAACCCGGCCCGTGTTACGAGTGAAGAATTAAACAATGGTATGCTAGATACCATGTTTGACTGAATATTAATAGGCGGGAGCCTGTCTCTGATGCATATTGCCTCCAGCAGTTGTAGCCGTCTGGAGTCCTTACAGCAACCAACGACTTTGGTGGAGTTAACCAAAGTTCCCCTATTAATATCTTGGTCGACGTGTTGTCTATGGTGTGGTTTGATACCTCCTTCTTGCTGACGCATTGCCAAGCTTCTGATATATTGTATTAGGTCATTGGAGGCAAAGATCCAAAGCGGAAATTTAGGGGATGAGAGAACAAACACTTATGCAACAGAGAATAACGGGACGACGATGGCGATGGGCAGGCCACGTGGCAAGAGAGGAATCCACACCAAGTTTTAAACGGGACACTTGTAGGAGGGAGACCGCTCGGAGGACCCCGATGCGGGTGGGAGGACAACAATGTCCAAGACGTCGAACGAACAACTTGTGGGGAACCCGACAGAGGAGGAATGGCAGGAGATCGCAGACGACGTGCAGAGATCGATGATGCAGAGGCTGCTTGCCGAAGGCGGTCACGGGACTTCGGCCCCCAAGTACCACAAGAGTGAGTGTGAGTGAGTGAATCCAAATGGACCGTCGGCCAAGATTCCGTCTCCTTCCAAGTACTTCGGCCATCTGCTCCTTACAACTGTTGAAACATTCTGGATCTTGTGGTACTGCAGGTCAAGAACACCAGCCTAGGTCTCACTGCCTCCTCCTCTCTGCTTCCCCAATTAGGGCACACACATTAGCCGATTTCTAGTGTGTGTGTGTGTGTGTGCGAATAAAAACTTCTTATATGTATACGTGTATATATATATATATATATATATATATATATACATACATACATATATATATATATATATATATATATATGTTGCTAGTTCTGCTTTTTGTATTTTCTTTCAGACATTCTCTTTGTGTCTTAAGGTGGTCTTATTTTCTCTATTGAGATCTGAGGTGATTTCTCCGTAGGAGGTCATTTGTGCTGCCAGAGCGCGATTTCCATTTTGCAAACAGGACTCCAAAGCGGAGAACCCGTAGCGACTCCATCAGCTTGTTGGCATTTTTCTCCACGTGGGCAGGTAAAGGGGGGTAGCCTACCTCTTTTATGCAACACATTAGCATGCCACGGAGTGTGGACTCTGGGATGGCTATGTTGGGAGTAATGTCGTTGTGGTAAACACGGTCAATTATGTAGTTGATAGTGCGATCAATTGAAATGTTTGTCAATAGCTTTTCTACGTCCATCGATGCTATGATACCATTGGCACTATTTGCCTTCAGGATATCCAATAAGTCGAATGCAGAGTTTAAGCAGTGGGTAGCAGGGACGTATGGGGTCAGTATGTTGCACAGTTGTTTAGCTATGTTGTAAGTTGGGGATGGGATTTGAGATATGATGGGTCTGAGCTTGTATCAACTGGCCTCCTGCAAGTATGATTTCCAACATTCCTTTTTATTTATTCATTTATTATATTATTCGTGTACTTGCCCATTTAGTTATTAGGTAGTCTATTCATTAGATCACTTGTTTCTTTATTCAAACATTTATTTATCTATTTATTTATATACTTGTCTGTCTCTCTGTCGGTTTGTTTTCTGCATCCTATCTTCTTACATAACGGAAAAAAAATCTTCTGTCGGCATACTCTACTCTTGTCTATTGCAAACCACTGCAACGTTGTTAATAAAAATTATATTCATATGTGCACATTATTTATCACAACTATATTGACATTCACACAATGGTTATTATAATAACAATTGTGTTCATATACACACAAGGATTATGGCCATTACTATACTCATGCACACCCATTGACCAAGAATAATGGAATAGCTGAACGTAATGAGATTGAATGTGTTGGTGGTCATGGCGACTGAGCTCAAGTGTTGGAATAATCTCGGAGGCCGAAGAGCTCGCGAAGACAGCGACGCGGGATCTCGATGGACACTCAGCTCGGTGGGACCAACTTCCGCTTCGACGCCAGCATGAACCAGGACCCTCCAAACGTCACCAAGAAACGGAGGCACACTGAAGAGGAGGGGCACAGCAAGAGAAGACGGAATGACATCAAACCCAAGAGCCGGGACACTTTTCTTGCGGAATTCCGCCGCTCCTAGAAGAAATTCTATGAGAACCTGGACAAGAGAGACCCGCGAAAAGATCTTCGCTTCTATGTCATACACACTGAAATGATGAAAAGATTCAGAAAGCACATAAAAGGCCTTAAACTGAAGCGAGATAAAGGCCTTAAACAGAAGCGAGATGAAGAAGTACAACTTACTCGCAACAACGCCTTTGTGGAATCAAAAAAGAAGAAAAGAAAATTGTTTCGACGACCAGCCGGCTTCTCTCCTGTTGCCCGATAAATCAACTTGGTTGCGAGTGTCCCCGGCTCTTTACGGATGATCAGGCATCAATTCCTTCTAATTTTGCCTTCCAAGTCATCGTTGAAGAACGAAAATGTTCTCTTTTCTCACTGCTCCTTCTCGTAACATTCGTGTCCAGTACTGTACTTCAACTGCTCTGCTTTGCATCAGTGAAAATAAGCAGCAAACATTATTCAAAAACTTGAGTAGATTCACCAGGAGCGTGAATGACCTTCAGCCAGGTCTTCTTCTTTTTTGAACAAAGTGATTTCAAAACGTTCTACCAACTCTTTTGTTTCGCACAGTAATCTTGTGCGCTTGAACAACTCTACAGTAGTAATACTTACATATGTACAAAAAAGTACTTAATTTGACTATTTCGTACGGTGTATACAGTACACGCCAAAGTCCTTTCATGGAAATTGCAAAGATTTTTTTACGTGTATGTGCGCGCGCGCACTCACACACACACACGCACTCAGAGATTCCTCTAACCTCAGTACAATCGTGTGCCATTAGCCAGAACCTCAAATTTGGATGAGTGGAAGCTGATGGGTTGTGGCGACAATTTTGGCCCTTTCACAAAGGATTACAAAGGATTACAAAGGCGGAGCATGGCAACAGGAGACGTTTTGATCCATATCTAGGTCGGATGCGAAAAGAAAATCATATTAATAATAAAATAATAAATAAAAACTATGATAATGTAAATGATAAATAAAATACATAAATAAATGCATAGGTATAGTTAAGTAATAAACAAAGAGGTAAATAGTAAATGATAATAAATTGACATATAACTAATAATAAATAAAAATCAGACAGACAAATGATAACAAAACAAAAACAAATAATATAAGATAAATTATAATCATTACAGCATCTTACTTAGGTATATATCTAAATGATTCTTAAGGCTTCGAACTGAACTACATTGCACTACCTGTGCAGGAAGTTTATTCCATTCATTAATTACACGGTTGGCAAAGTTGTTTCTACCTACTTCCAAATTGAATCTGTTTTCGGACAGTTTGAGACCATTGTTTCTTGTCTGATTCTCATTCAATGTAAAAATTTGGTCCCTTTTGATGTTATCAATTCCCTTTAGAATTTTAAAGTCATGTATCAAGTCACCTCTGAGTCTACGCTTTTTTTTTTTTTTGGAAAACAGATTGATATGTTTTAGTCGATTTTCGTTTGTTTTATTTTTTATATTTGGAATACTTTTTTTGGCTCGCCGTTGTACTTTTTGCAGTCTGTCAATGTCTTTAATGAGATTCGGTGACCATACGGAAAGAGCATATTCCAAATGTGGACGAACTAACGATTTATATAGCTTGTTAATGAGTGATGGACTTTTGAAATCAAAAGATCGCGTAATCAGTCCCAGAATCTTATTTGCTTTCTCAGAGGCTGAAATACACTGCTTGGATGATTTGAGGTCGTTACTGATAATTACGCCGAGATCTTTTTCACTATCCACTTTTGTTAACGAATTACCAAATAACTTGTAATCGTACTTACTGTTATTTTTACCTATGTGCATTACCTTGCATTTACTTGTGTTAAATTTCATTAGCCACTTTTGAGACCATTGGTGTAATTGATCTAAATCTTCTTGAATATCTAATTGGTTTGAGTGATCATTTGCCACTCCGCACAGTTTTGTATCATCAGCAAATTTGGAAAGAGTAGATTTTAGTCCATGGTCTATATCATTTATATATACTATGAATAGAAGTGGTCCAAGAACGGAACCCTGAGGAACTCCACTTGCAACACTTTTCCATCCAGAAGTTTTTCCATTTAAAACAACTCTCTGTTTTCGACCATTCAACCAATTACTAGTCCAACCTAATAGGCTACCACTTATTCCATGCAAAGCTAATTTAGTAAGTAGTCTTTCGTGTGGGACGGTATCAAAAGCTTTTGCAAAGTCTAGATATATTAAATCTATATTGTTTCTTTTGTCATAATTGGAGATAACTGTGTTGTAGAATTCGAGTAAGTTAGTGACGCAAGAACGTTTCCGTCTGAAACCATGCTGGCTATCATTTATCAAACGGTTACTTTGTAAATGATGTTCGATAGCATCTCTGATGATAGTTTCCATTATTTTTGCTACGATTGAAGTCCAACTTATAGGCCTATAGTTATTTGGTTTCTTTTTGTCACCTTTTTTGAATATGGGAGTAACGTTAGCTAGCTTCCATTCTCTTGGGACATCTCCGGATATGATGGATTTCTTGAAAATAATTTCTAATGGAACAAGAATCTCATTTTTCATTTCCTTTAAGATTCTTGGATGCCAACCGTCAGGCCCTGGTGTTTTATTAACTTTGAGTTTGTCTATACACCTTTTAATTTTTTCTTTTATATTTACCGTAGTGAGTAAGTTTACCGTAGACTTTTCACAGGTTTCAGTTTGGAATTCACTTTGAGGTGTTTCGCTTACGAATACCGAGCTAAAATAATTGTGCTCAAATGTCCGCTTGTGTATGCCTCTTCCTGTCTCCCCAAAGTAGTTTAGGTCACAGCCACCACATGGGATTCTGTAAACCATGCTGTTGTTATTATGATCATTTCTACTCTTACCTCTCACTACTTCACCTATCTTCGTACTGGATGTACTGGCGATCTTCAGCCCTGCTCTGCAGAGCAAATGTCCCAACTCTTCTGTGTGCTTGGAGTTTGGAACTACAATGAAGCCACCTTCCTTAGTTTCCTTTATCTCATCATTTCTTTTTTCCATTATTTTAAGCGCTATTTTCTTCAAACTATGGGGTAACCCTTCTGGATATTTTAGTCCTGAGAACACTTTAAAAATATATATGATTTATCTGTCAATATGTTCTTCACTACATACCCGGAACGCTCTGAGAAAAAATCCAATTATTACTCCTCTCTTTATCCTTTCACTATGTGCCGAAAAGTATGTATATATACATATATATCAAGTATATATATATATATATATATATATATATATACGGGGTGTTCCAAAAAAAAATTGACGTCATTTTGCAGGCCAATAATTTTGGCAATTTTCGTTGAAACAACCTCAAATTTTCACAGCTTGCATAGAAACAGTTCAAGATTTTATGTTTAATGTTTGACATTTATCTCTTTTCACGTTGAGAAATGCCGTTCACTTCAAAAGAAAAGTCATTTTGCGTGTTGGAATATGCTCAAACACAGTCACCCAAGACCGTGCAGCGTGCCTTCTTTGCAAAATTTGCCAAAAATGCACCAACTAGTAAACAAATTTGGACCTGGCACCAAAAATTTAAAGAGGAATGCTGCTTATGCATGGCTAAAGGATCTGGACGGCCATCAACATCGGAAGAGGAGGTCGAGAAAGTTCGTGAAACATTCCTGCTAAGTCCCCGGAAGTCTGTAAGAAGAGCAAGTGTGGAAACCCAGATTCCTCGAACAACAGTTTGGCGCGTTCTGAGGAAACGATTGCAAATGAAACCCTACAGGCTGTAGCTCCTTCAGGCTTTAAAGGAAGATGACAAGCGAAAACATAAAGAATTCTGCTATGATATGCTAGAGAAACTTGAAGAAGACGAGTTCGATGAGCGTCTAATTTTTAGTGATGAAGCCACGTTTCATACGAATGGCAAAGTCAATAAGCATAATGTTCGCATTTGGGGCGAAGAAAATCCCCATGCCACAATTGAGCACGAGAGGGACTCACCAAAAGTGAATGTGTTCTGCGCCATCTCCAAGAATCAAATTCATGGACCGTTTTTCTTTGAAGGAAATGTGAACGGGGATGTTTATCTGCAAATGCTTCAGAACTGGCTATTTGATCAGCTCATTGAAAATGAACATGAAAGCTTCATTTTTCAACAGGACGGGGCTCCACCTCACTGGAAGCTCACTGTACGGGCCTATCTCAATGAGAATCTGCCAGAGAGATGGATCGGGCGTGGTGGTGAGGGAGACAATTTGCTGCTGAAATGGCCACCACGATCACCTGACCTGACACCGTGTGATTTTTTCCTCTGGGGATATGTGAAAGGACTCGTCTATGTCCCCCCTCTTCCTGCTAACGTTGAAGAACTCAAGCAGAGAATCACTGCCGCACTGGAGAATGTTACCAAAGACATGCTGCAGCGTGTTTGGCACAAGTTTGAGTACCGACTTGACGTGTGCAGAGTCACAGGCGGCGCTCATATTGAACATTTGTGAAACTTGTGAAATCGGTCATAGAATCTACAAATCGTTTTTTTTTTCTTTGAAATGTCAACTATTAAAACTGATGATGTTCAACATAAAGTTTGTGCAGTTTCATTGAGATGCACTGAGTAGTTTCCTAGATATTGGCATTTAAAATGACGTCAATTTTTTTTGGAACACCCTGTATATATATATACATATATATATATATATATACATATATATATACATATATATATATTTATATATATATACATAGATATACATATACTGTATATATATACATATATATGTATATATAAACATATGTATATATATTATATATATATATATATATATATATATATATATATATATATATATATATATTACTGTTGAATGCTAAAGCACATGTGGCATCAATGATTTTTAGAGAACATTTCTCTAACTTTCTAAGTATCATTTTCTCTTCATGGTTCAAACTCTGGAGGAAAGTACGAAAGTCGTCAGTGACTAGGACTAGGCGCCACCCACCCGCATATTTCCACCAATCATATTCCACCATTTTTATTTCTTCTCTGTTGTTTGTACAGCCCACGGGCCTTTATATTCTAATGTATTTCACATTTGTAATCAGTTTTACCCTGAAGACCACCATGTGAAATGGTTGAAAAAGCTGTCGGTATAAAATGGAAAACCACTCTGACGACTTTCGTACTTTCCTCCAGAGTTTCAACCATGAAGAGAAAATGATACTTAGAAAGTTAGAAAAATGTTCTCTAAAAATCATTGATGCCACATGTGCTTTAGCATTCAACAGTAATTGTTTAAGAGAAAGATTTCGCCCAAAAGGTATATATATTTATATATATATATATATATATATATATATATATATATATATATATGTATATATATATATATGTATATATATATAATATATATATATATGTATATATACATATATATCAAGTATACATATATATATACATATATATCAAGTATACATATATATATATATATATATATTTATGTATACATATATATATATATATATATATTAAGTATATATATATATGTGTGTGTATGTGCGTGTGTGTATAAGTTTATATGTGTGTATGTGTGTGTGCATATATTGTATATATGTATATATATGTATATATATGCATAGATATGTATATATATATGTATATATAGATATATATATATATATATGTAGACATACACACACACACACACACACACACACACACACACACACACACACACACACACACATATATATATATATATATATATATATATATATATATATGTATATATATATAAATGATAATCTTTATGACAGTCACATGTAGGATTCGAACCCATTCCTTTCGGTCACCGTAAGATTACCTTCAGAGAGTCTTTACCCACTGCACCACAGTGACAATAAAAGCGCACACATACGCACACTCGTGCGCGCGCACACACACATATATGCACACACACACGCACGCACACACATATGGGAAATCACATCGAAGATCACCTGACTGGCATATACAGTACATACATGATTTGGTTTAACGTCACAAACTCCCCCTATCGGGAGGCTAGGACGGTGCCCCTTACAGTAGACTATTGTAGCGTGGAATTTAATAAACCATACCCTTGGTCCAACTCGCTCGAGCAGGGTTCGAATCGTCATCATCTCGACCTTCGCCGCAAGTAACGACGCCCTAACATATATACATACAATAAAGTAATGTCGTAGCACATTAGTAAAATAAACTTTTATCCCACCGTCGGAAAAGAAGATACTAACGTCGAAAGTTCTGTATATTTCGATCACTAACTGTGATCCTCTTCAGCAGACAAGGATTACAGTTAGTGGTCGAAATATACAGAACTTTCGACATCAGTGTCTTCTTTTCCGATGGTGGGATAAAAGTTTATTATACACACATACATACATACACACACACATACATACATACACACATACATACAGGACCTTAGATCAAGGGTATCGGAACAGAGAGGGATGTCGGTTAGAACGGGTCAACAACCGACGAGGACTTCATTCAGCAGCATTAGAGACCATGCTAGGTAACACAGTCACAGGATCGTGGATGAAAACTTTAAGGTCATTGAAAAAACAAATAACAACTATGATTTTTTCATATTGGAAGCCCTAGCCATTGTTAAACATTGCTCAACCCTAAATGAATATAACTCTAACATGCTCGCGTTCTTTTAGTGTATGATTGACTGTGTTTCATGTCTGATGCGTCGTGGTTCGTGTTTTTATATATTTCAAGCAATGTTTACTTTGTTTTTAAAGAAAAAAATTATGATATGATTAATTTTGACAGAATTGGATGTCAATTTATAATCATTTCTCAAAATGTATTTACATATAGGTAAATATATTTTCGATTATATTATAGAGAATATAATTCTCTATATTATCTTTTTTTAAGCTACACTGATGATGCAGAACGGAACTGTATTACAGGTCTGTTACAATAAAGAAAAGTAAAGATGTTTCCGCTTGGATTGGCCCAACTATTTATATTACATCTCCGGTTCCCTCTTCAAACTTCAGTATCTACAATTACATACAAACGCATACATATATACATACGTATATGTGTACATATGTACATACATGTATATATATATATATATTATATATATATGTGTGTGTGTGTGTGTGTGTGTGTGTACAAATACACATATACATATGTCCAGAGAATTTGAAACCAAAAGATCATAGGCCTCCTCACCGAACCTAGAAGAAACCCAAATCTATCACCCAGAAGAGCACAGCCCCAATATCTATTATATATATATATATATATATATATATATATATGTATATTTGTATATACTAGCCAAATTACCAGCGCGTTGCTGCGGGCAAATGATGATCATTTTAATTTCGATAGAATTTGTGGAGAAAAGTTACTCAATGGAAAATGTAAAAAAAATAAAATTTTAAGAAAATAAGAAAAAATCAATTTGAGAAGGGAGACGCCCTTTGGGAATAAAATATATTTATCCAAGTAGCCTGGGTTATGGTGAATATATATGGTTTTGGGGGGAGTTTGTGAACAAATAGACAGACAGACAGAGGCTACTACTTTATTATAGTAGATACAAATGAAAGATAGTTATCCAAGTACCTTTGGTTATAAGGTTTCAGAATATATATGTATAGCTATAGGGGTCTATCTGCAAAAGCCTAGGAGTTCGTGAATAATCCCTAACCTAACCATACCCCACCTAACTTTAACCCTTAACCCTAACCAAAATCATATATTTTTTTTAAAAATGAAATATAGTTATCCAAGTATCTGGAGTGATAGAGTATCAGAATATATGTGGTTATGGGGGTCTATCTCCAAAACACTAGGAGACAGACAAATAAAAGATAGTTATCCAAGTATGTGGTTATGGGGGTCTATCTCCAAAACACTAGGAGACAGACAAATAAAAGATAGTTATCCAAGTACCTTTGGTTATAAGGTTTCAGAATATATATATGGTTATAGGGGCCTATCTGCAAAAACCTAGGAGGAGTTTATAGATAATCCCTAACCTAACCATACACCACCTAACTATAGCCCTTAGCCCTAACCAAAATAACTTTTTTGGGGGGAAATTAAATATAGTTATCCATGTACCTGAAGTAATAGGGTATCAAAATATATATGGTTATGTGGGTCTATCTCCAAAACCCTAGGAGGGGTTCGTGAACAAACAAACAAACAGACAGACAGACAAATGAAAGATAGTTATCCAAGTACCTTTGGTTATAAGGTTTCAGAATATATATGGTTGTCGGGGTCTATCTGCAAAAACCTAGGAGGAGTTCGTGAATAATCCCTAACCTAACCATACCCCACCTAAATTTAACTCTTAACCCTAATCAAAATATGTATATATATATATTTTTTTGAATGAAATATAGTTAGCCAAGTCCCTGGAGTGATAGGGTACTAGAATATAGATGGTAATGGGGTCGATTTCCAAAACTCTAGGAGTTCGTGAACAAAAAGACAGACAGACAGACAGACAGAGGTCACTATTTTATTATAGTAGATATATATATATATATATATATATATATATATATATATATGTGTGTGTGTGTGTGTGTGTCTATGCATATATGTATTTATACATTATATATATATATATGTATACATATATATATATATTATATATACATATATATATATATATATATATATATATATATATATATATATCTGAAATAAACTCTCCTACTGGGATTCGAACCCTCGCCAGAGCGGCTTGCTTCGTAGAAGGCGAAGATCGTACCGTCACGCCACAACGACCCTTCAAAACAGAACGAATTAGTTCACGGACTAATCATTCTGCCGAGGGTACTCGTGTGGAACGTGGTATGTACTGTATTTATTCAAATCCTTTATGCAGGCTAGTCTTCCGACAAATGTTTTTGTGTCATATATATATATATATATATATATATATATATATATATATATTTATATATATTTGTATATATATGCTAATTAGAACACGGGTACGTGTGTTCACTTATGCAAAGTAGATCACTTGGAAAAAGAAACTAACGAAGCAGAGCGCTTTCGTATATTACATCTTCAGTGCAACAAGTACATAGTGATAGGAATACATAGACATTATATACATGATACAAAGGGACCAGGACAGTTTTGAATAAGCATACCGACCAATTACCCCCTAGAGAGCGGAAGGTCATTGTCAATTATCTTACGATGGTCGGGCGACATTAGGTCACAGTCGCCAAGGAGAGCGGAAGGTCATTGTCAATTATCTTACGATGGTCGGGCGACATCAGGTCACAGTCGCCAAAGAGAGCGGAAGGTCATTGTCAATTATCTTACGATGGTCGGGCGACATTAGGTCACAGTCGCCAAGGGTCACTGTTTCTACTACTTATATAGGGCGACATTAAGTCAATTTGTTGGATTACATTTTACATGATATTATCTTACTAATTTCTTGACAAATGAAATTATCAAGTTTGTACAAGCCTTTATGTAGGTTGGTATTTTGATTACTAGTGGTATGAATCAAACTGCACTCTATTAAATTTCTTGCTATAATGTTGTTGGTATAATAGATTGCCTGGGCATTACCCCAATCAACTGGATGATTATTTAATTCAATATGCTTGAATATACCACTAGAATTATTGCCATCCCTGACATTTTTCTTGTGTTGTTCAATTCTAATGTTTAAGGGTTTGGCAGTTTGACCTATGTAAAATTGATTACACATTTTGCAAGGAATTTAATAAATGCATCCTTTTTTGATTTCAATACTATTGTTGATAAGTTTATGTTTTACTGTACTATCATGTTTAAAAACTACCTTTACGTTAAACCTTTTTAATAATTCTGTGATACTTAACAAATTTTCTTGAAATGGTAAAATTAAAACATTATGATAATTGAAAGGTGATTTAGGCTGAGGAGTTAAAAATGATTTCCTTGCAAAATTGTAAGCAATATCAAGGAATTGCTTAGGGTATTTTAATTCTAGCCCAATGTTAAAAACATTTCTGATTTCTTCATCAATAAATTCAGGACTACAAATACGAAAAGCTCTTAAATACATTGAGGCAAATACTGTACGTTTAATATTATTTGGATGAGAATAATAATAATGAATATATGAACTTACATTGGTTGGTTTACGATATACTTTAAATTTAAGGCTATTGTCATGACGTAGGATAGTGCAATCTAAGAAAGGTAAGGTACAATTTTTCTCAATTTCTAAAGTAAATTTAATAGAATCAACAAGGGTATTCAACTTAGTTAAAAAATTATGGACATTTTTATCTTCTGGCCAAAGACATAAGATGTCATCAATATACCTAAGCCAAGGGATGTTAGGGGGGAAGATTGTGCGTAATATTTTAGTTTCAAAAAATTCCATGTATAAATTACTGAAACTGGGGATAAAGTGTTTCCCATACTCATGCCGAATTTTTGGGAATAGAAATTACCGTTGAATTGAAACTTACAATCTTTGACACATAATTTAATTAGTTCAATCAATGTAGATGATGGCAATGGAAGAACATGTTTATTAAGTTCATCTTGAAGGTAAAATAATAAATCATTTATGGAAACTTTTGTGAATAAACTGACTATATCAAAACCAACCAAAATTTCCTTGATAATTTCATTTGTCAAGAAATTAGTAAGATAATATCATGTAAAATGTAATCCAACAAATTGACTTAATGTCGCCCTATATAAGTAGTAGAAACAGTGACCCTTGGCGACTGTGACCTGACGTCGCCCGACCATCGTAAGATAATTGACAATGACCTTCCGCTCTCTTTGGCGACTGTGACCTGATGTCGCCCGACCATCATAAGATAATTGACAATGACCTTCCGCTCTCCTTGGCGACTGTGACCTAATGTCGCCCGACCATCGTAAGATAATTGACAATGACCTTCCGCTCTCTAGGGGGTAATTGGTCGGTATGCTTATTCAAAACTGTCCTGGTCCCTTTGTATCATGTATATAATGTCTATGTATTCCTATCACTATGTACTTGTTGCACTGAAGATGTAATATACGAAAGCGCTCTGCTTCGTTAGTTTCTTTTTCCAAGTGGTCTACTTTGCATATATTTATATATACTATATATATTTTATATATGTATTTATATATATATATAATATATCTATATATATAGTTTATAACTAAGATACAGTCAAGTCTCCTAAGGTAGTGCAGGTGTGGGTTGAGGTGATGGAGAAGGAGGGTAAGGTTGAGGAGGAGGTGGGGGAGTGGGGAGTGGGAAGAGGGAAGAGGGAGGGGTGTGAGAGTGAGAAGGAGGAGGTAAATGGGGATGAAGGGGAGGGGGAGGAGAAAGGAAGTGACGGACAGAATTTCCTAACCCGGCCCGTGTTACGAGTGAAGAATTAAACAATGGTATGCTAGATACCGTGTTTGACTGAATATTAATAGGCGGGAGCCTGTCTCTGATGCATATTGCCTCCAGCAGTTGTAGCCGTCCGGAGTCCTTACAGCAACCAACGACTTTGGTGGAGTTAACCAAAGTTTCCCTATTAATATCTTGGTCGACGTGTTGTCTATGGTGTTGTTTGTTACCTCCTTCTTGCTGACGCATTGCCAAGCTTCTGATATATTGTATTAGGTCATTGGAGGCAAAGATCCAAAGCGGAAATTTAGGGGATGAGAGAACAAACACTTATGCAACAGAAAATAACGGGAAGACGATGGCGATGGGCAGGCCACGTGGCAGGAATGAACCAAGAGAGGAATCCACACCAAGTTTTAAACGGGACACTTGTAGGAGGGAGACCGCTAGGAGGACCCCGATGCGGGTGGGGTGACAACAATGCCCAAGACGTCGAACGAACAACTTGTGGGAAACCCGACAGAGGAGCAACGGCAGGAAATCGCAGACGACGCAGAGATCGATGATGCAGAGGCTGCTTGCCGAAGGCGGTCGGTCACGGGACTTCGGACCCCAAGTACCACAAGAGTGAATGAGTGAGTGAATCCAAATGGACCGTCGGCCAAGCTTCCGTCCCCTTCCAAGTACTTCGGCCATCTGCTCGTTACAACTGTTGAAACATTCTGGATCTTGTGGTACTGCAGGTCAAGAACACCAGCCTAGGTCTCACTGCCTCCTCCTTTCTCCTTCCCCCCCTTAGGGCAGACACAGCCGATTTCTAATGTGTGTGTGTGTGTGTGTGTGTGTGTGTGTGTGTGTGTGCGTGTATGCGAATAAAAACTTCTTATATGTATACGTGTATATATATATATATATATATATATATATATATATATATATATATATATTGCTAGTTCTGCTTTTTGTATTTTCTTTAAGACATTCTCTTTGTGTCTTAAGGTGGTCTTATTGTCTCTATTGAGATCTGAGGTGATTTCTCCGTAGGAGGTCATTTGTGCTGCCAGAGCGCGATTTCCATTTTGCAAAGAGGACTCCAAAGCGGAGAACCCGTAGCGACTCCATCCGCTTGTTGGCATTTTTCTCCGCGAGGGCAGGTAAAGGGGGGTAGCCTACCTCTTTTATGCAACACACTAGCATGCCACGGAGTGTGGACTCTGGGATGGTTATGTTGGGAGTAATGTCGTTGTGGTAAACACGGTCAATTATGTAGTTAATAGTGCGATCAATTGATATGTTTGTCAATAGCTTTTCTACGTCCATCGAAGCTATGATACCATTGGCACTATTTGCCTTCAGGATATCCAAAAAGTCGGTTGCGGAGTTTAAGCAGTAGGTAGCAGGGACGTATGGGGTCAGTATGTTGCACAGTTGTTTAGCTATGTTGTAGGTTGGGGATGGGATTTGAGATATGATGGGTCTGAGCTTGTATCAATTGGCCTCCTGCAAGTATGATTTCCAACATTCCTTTTTATTGATTCATTTATTATATTATTCGTGTACTTGCCCATTTAGTTATTAGGTAGTCTATTCATTAGATCACTTGTTTCTTTATTCAAACATTTATTTATATATCTATTTATATACTTGTCTGTCTCTCTGTCGGTTTGTTTTCTGCATCCTATCTTCTTTCATAACGGAAAACAATCTTTTGTCGGCATACTCTACTCTTGTCTATTGCAAACCACTGCAACGTTGTTAATAAAAATGATATTCCTATGTGCACATTATTTATCACAACTATATTGACATTCAAACAACGGTTATTATAATAGCAATTGTGTTCATATACACACAAGGATTATGGCCATTACTATACTCATGCACAGCCATTGACCAAGAATAATGGAATATATGAACGTAATAAGCTTGAGTGTGTTGGTGGTCGTGGCGACTGAGCTCAAGTGTTGGAATAATCTCGGACGCCGAAGAGCTCACGAAGACGGCGACGCGGGATCTCGATGGACACTCAGGTCGGTGGGACCAACTTCCGCTTCGACGCCAGCATGAACCAGGACCCTCCAAACATCACAAAGAAACGGAGGCACACTGAAGAGGAGGGGCACAACAAGAGAAGACGGAATGACATCAAACCCAAGAGCCGGGACACTTTTCTCGCGGAATTCCGCCGCACCTAGAAGAAATTCTATGAGAACCTAGACAACAGAGACCCGCGAAAAGATCTTCGCTTCTTTGTCATGCACACAGAAATGATGAAGAGATTCAGAAAGCACATCAAAGGCCTTAAACTGAAGCGAGATAAAGGCCTTAAACAGAAGCGAGATCAAGAAGTACAACTTACTCGCAACAACGCGCCTTTCTGTGATAAAAAAAAGAAGAAAATCAAATTGTTTCGACGACCAGCCGGCTTCTCTCCTGTTGCCCGATAAATCAAGTTCGTCACGAGTGTCCCCGGCTCTTTACGGATAAACAGGCATCAATTCCTTCTAATTTTGCCTTCCAAGTCATCGTTAAAGAACGAAAATGTTCTCTTTTCTCACAGCTTCTTGTAACATTCGTGTCCAGTACTTAGACTGCTCTGCTTTTTGCATCAGTGAAAATAAACAGCAAACATTATTCAAAAACTTGAGTAGATTCACCACGAGCGTCAATGACCTCCAGCCAGGTCTTCTTCTTTTTTGAACAAAGTGATTTCAAAACGTTCTACCAACTCTTTTGTTTCACACAGTAATCTTCTGCGCTTGAACAATTCTAGTAACACTTATATCTGTACAAGAAAGTACTTAATTTGCAAGGAGAGGAACGTCTTGTGATCACTAGCCGCCAAAGCATGGTAACTGATGTACAAGTTGGTGAATCTGTTGCAAATAGCGATCACAACCTAGTTAGATTCAAACTCCTCAACAATTTTAGAATAGATACTTGTGTTTCTAAAATACACGATTTCAGTAAAGCTCAGTTCATAGGACTACGTCAGGAGCTTCAGCTTACAGATTGGGAGGCAAAATTAAACGAAAGACCTGTACATCAGATGTGGGAAATATTTCAAAATACGCTCACTAAGATGATTCAAACTTACATTCCTTTTAAGGACAGACGTCCCCCAAATCAGGCTCGCCCAAAGTGGCTCGACAAAGAAACTGAAAAAACTATTGCTAAAAAGAGACAGGCTTATAAGAAATATAAGTACTCGGGTGCATCTAATGACTATGAAAGTTATGTATTAATACATTTTTTAAAAAAAATACAATAAGAAAAATAAAACGACAATATGAAATGAACATCGCTGATAAATCCACAGAGAATCCAAAAGAATTCTATAGTTACATTAGAGATAAAAAAGTTGTTAGGAATCACATTAGTCCACTATTATCTGCTGACGGTCATCTTGAATATTCAAATGAAGGAATGTGTAATATCTTAAACAATTATTTTAGCTCGGTATTCGTAAACGAAACACCTCAAGGTGAATTCCAAACTGAAACCTGTGAAAAGTCTAGGGTAAACTTACTCACTACGGTAAATATAACAAAAGAAAAAATTAAAAGGTGTATAGACAAACTCAAAGTTAATAAAACACCAGGGCCTGACGGTTGGCATCCAAGAATCTTAAAGGAAATGAAAAATGAGATTGTTGTTCCATTAGAAATTATTTTCAAGAAATCCATCATATCCGGAGATGTCCCAAGAGAATGGAAGCTAGCTAACGTTACTCCCATATTCAAAAAAGGTGACAAAAAGAAACCAAATAACTACAGGAAAAATAATGGAAACTATCATCAGAGATGCTATCGAACATCATTTAGAAAGTAACTGTTTGATAAATGATAGCCAGCATGGTTTCAGACGGAAACGTTCTTGCATGACTAACTTACTCGAATTCTACAACACAGTTATCTCCAATTATGACAAAAGAAACAATATACATTTAGTATATCTAGACTTTGCAAAAGCTTTTGATACCGTCCCACACGAAAGACTACTCACTAAATTAGCTTTGCATGGAATAAGTGGTAGCCTATTAGGTTGGACTAGTAATTGGTTGAATGGTCGAAAACAGAGAGTTGTTTTAAATGGTAAAACTTCTAGATGGAAAAATGTTACGAGTGTAGTTCCTCAGGATTCCGTTCTTGGGCCACTTCTATTCATAGTATATATAAATGATATAGACCACGGACTGAAATCTATTGTCTCCAAATTTGCTGATGATACAAAATTGTGCAGAGTGGCAAATAATCGCTTAAACCAATTCGATATTCATAAAGATTTAGGTAAACTACAGCAATGGTCTAAAAAGAGGCTAAAGAAATTTAACACAAGTAAATGCAAGGTAATGCACATAGGTAAAAATAACAGTAAGTACGATTACAAGTTATTTGGAAATTCGTTAACAAAAGTGGATAGTGAAAAAGATATCGGCGTAATTATCAGTAACGACCTCAAATCATCCAAGCAGTGTATTTCAGCCTCTGAGAAAGCAAATAAGATTCTAGGACTGATTGCGCGATCGTTTGATTTCAACAGTCCATCACTCATTAACAAGCTATATAAATCGTTAGTTCGTCCACATGTGGAATATGCTGTTTCCGTATGGTCACCAAATCTCATTAAATACATTGACAGATAGAAAAAGTACAACGGCGAGTCACAAAACAGATTCCAAATATCAAAAATAAATCATACGGAAATCAACTAAAACATAAATCTATATCCCTAAAAAAGCGTAGATTCAGAGGTGACTTGATACAGGTCTTTAAGATTCTAAAGGGAATTGACAACATCAAAAGTGACCAAATTTTTACATTGCATGAGAATCAGACAAGAAACAATGGTCTTAAACTCTCCGGAAATAGATTCAATTTGGAAGTAGGTAGAAACAACTTTGCCAACCGTGTAGTTAATGAATGGAATAAACTTCCTGCACAGGTAGTGCAATGTAGTTCAGTTCGAAGCTTTAAGAATCATTTAGATAAATACCTAAGTGAGATGCTGTAATGATTATAATTTATCTTATATTATTTGTTTTTGTTTTGTTATCATTTGTCTGTCTGATTTTTATTTATTATTAGTTATATGTCAATTTATTATTATTTACTATTTACCTGTTTGTTTGTTATTTAACTATACCTATGCATTTATTTGTTATTTACATTATCATATTTTTTATTTATTCTATTATTAATATGATTTTCTTTACGCATCCGACCTAGATATGGATCAAAAGGTCTCCTGTCGGCATGCTCCGCCTTTGTAATCCTTTGTGAAAGGGCCAAAATTGTCGCCACAACCCCTCAGCTTCCACTCATCCAAATTTGAGGTTCTGGCTAATGGCACACGATTTTACTGAGGTTAGAGGAATCTCTGAGTGTGTGTGTGTGTGAGAGAGAGTGCGCGCGCGCACATACACGTAAAAAAATCTTTGCAATTTCCATGAAAGGACTTTGGCGTATACTGTATACACCGTACGAAATAGTCAAATTAAGTACTTTCTTGTACATATGTAAGTGTTCCTAGAATTGTTCAAGCGCACAAGATTACTGTGCGAAACAAAAGAGTTGGTAGAACGTTTTGAAATCACTTTGTTCAAAAAAGAAGAAGACCTGGCTGGAGGTCATTGACGCTCGTGGCGAATCTACTCAAGTTTTTGAATAATGTTTGCTGCTTATTTTCACTGATGCAAAGCAGAGCAGTTGAAGTACTGGACACGAATGTTACGAGAAGGAGCAGTGAGAAAAGAGAACATTTTCGTTCTTGAACGATGACTTGGAAGGCAAAATTAGAAGGAATTGATGCCTGATCATCCGTAAAGAGCCGGGGACACTCGCGACCAAGTTCATTTATCGGGCAACAGGAGAGAAGCCGGCTGGTCGTCGAAACAATTTTCTTTTCTTCTTTTTTGGTTCTAGAAAGGCGTTGTTGCGAGTAAGTTGTACTTCTTGATCTCGCTTCTGTTTAAGGCCTTTATCTCGCTTCAGTTTAAGGCCTTTGATGTGCTTTCTGAATCTCTTCATCATTTCTGTGTGCATGACAAAGAAGCGAAGATCTTTTCGCGGGTCTCTGTTGTCCAGGTTCTCATAGAATTTCTTCTAGGCGCGGCGGAATTCCGCGAGAAAAGTGTCCCGGCTCTTGGGTTTGATGTCATTCCGTCTTCTCTTGTTGTGCCCCTCCTCTTGAGTGTGCTTCCTCCGTTTCTTGGTGATGTTTGGAGGGTCCTAGTTCATGCTGACGTCGAAGCGGAAGTTGGTCCCAACGAGCTGAGTGTCCATCGAGATCCCGCGTCGCCGTCTTCGCCAGCTCTTCGGCGTCCGAGATTATTCCAACACTTGAGCTCAGTCGCCATGACTACCAACACATTCAAGGTCATTACGTTCATATATTCCATTATTCTTGGTCAATGGATGTGCATGAGTATAGTAATGGCCATAATTCTTGTGTGTATATGAACACAATTGTTATTGTAATAACCTTTGTGTGAATGTCAATATAGTTGTGATAAATAATGTGCACATATGAATATAATTTTTATTAACAACGTTGCAGTGGTTTGCAATAGACAAGAGTAGAGTATGCCGACAGAAGATTTTTTTCGTTATGTAAGAAGATAGGATGCAGAAAACAAACCGACAGAGAGACAGACAAGTATATAAATAAGTAGATAAATAAATGTTTGAATAAAGAAACAAGTGATATAATGAATAGACTACCTAATAACTAAATGGGCAAGTGCACGAATAATATAATAAATGAATAAATAAAAAGGAATGTTGGAAATCATACTTGCAGGAGGCCAATTGATACAAGCTCAGACCCATCATATCTCAAATCCCATCCCCAACCTACAACATAGCTAAACAACTGTGCAACATACTGACCCCATACGTCCCTGCTACCTACTGCTTAAACTTCGCAACCGACTTTGTGGATATCCTGAAGGCAAATAGTGCCAATGGTATCATAGCTTCGATGGACGTAGAAAAGCTATTGACACATTCCAACTGATCGCACTATTAACTACATGATTGACCTTGTTTAACACAAGGACAGTACTCTCAACATAGCCATCCCAGAGTCCACACTCCTTGGCACGCTAATGTGTTGCACAAATGAGGTACCCTTTACCTGCCCTTGCGGAGAAAAATACCAACAAGTTGATGGAGTCGCTACGGGTTCTCCGCTTTGGAGTCCTGTTTGCAAAATGGAAATCGCGCTCTGGTAGCACAAATGATCTCCTACGGAAAAATCACCTCAGATCTCAATAGAGACAATAAGACCACCTTAAGACACAAAGAGAATGTCTTAAAGAAAATACAAAAAGCAGAACTAGCAATATATATATATATATATATATATATATGTATGTATATATATATACATATGTATATATATATATACGTATACATATAGGAAGTTTTTATACGCATACACGCACACACACACACACACACATACACACACTAGAAATAGGCCAATGTGTGTGCCCTAAGTGGGGAAGCAGAAAGGAGGAGGCAGTGAGACCTAGGCTGGTGGTCTTGACCTGCAGTACCACAAGATGCAGAATGTTTCAACAGTTGTAACGAGCAGATGGCCGAAGTACTTGGAAGAGGACGGAATCTTGGCCGAGAGTCCATTTGGACTCACTCACTCACTCACTCTTGTGGTACTTGGGGGCCGAAGTCCCGTGACCGCCTTCGGCAAGCAGCCTCTGCATCATCGATCTCTGTGTCGTCTGCGATCTCCTGCCATTGCTCCTCTGGCGGGTTTCCTTCCCACAAGTTGTTCGTTCGACGTCTTGGACATTGTTGTCCTCCCACCCGCATCGGGGTCCTCCGAGCGGTCTCCCTCCTACAAGTGTCCCGTTTAAAACTTGGTGTGGATTCCTCTCTTGGCTCATTCTTACCACGTGGCCTGCCCATCGCCATCGTCTTCCCGTTATTTTCTGTTGCATAAGTGTTTGTTCTCTCATCCCCTAAGTTTCCGCTTTGGATCTTTGCCCCCAATGACCTAATACAATATATCAGAAGCTTGGCAATGCGTCAGCAAGAAGGAGGTATCAAACAACACCATAGACAACACGTCGACCAAGATATTAATAGGGAAACTTTGGTTAACTCCACCAAAGTCGTTGGTTGCTGTAAGGACTCCAGACGACTACAACTGCTGGAGGCAATATGCATCAGAGACAGGCTCCCGCCTATTAATATTCACTCAAACATGGTATCTAGCATACCATTGTTTAATACTTCACTCGTAACACGGGCCGGGTTAGGGAATTTTGTCCGTCACCTCCTTTCTCCTCCCCTTCATCCCCATTGACCTCCTCCTTCTCAATCTCACACCCCTGCCTCTTCCCTCTCCCCACTCCCCCACCTCCTCCTCAACCTTACCCTCCTTCTCCATCACCTCAACCCACACCTGCACAACCCTTAGGAGACTTGACTGCATCTTAGTTATAAACTATATATATATATATATATATACCGTTATATATATATATATATATATATATATATATATATATACATATATATATGATATATATATATACATATATACATATATATACATAAATATATGGTATTCTTCTTCTTCTTTCTTCTTCTTCTTTTTCTTTTCTTCTTCTTCTTTTCTTCTTCTTTTTCTTTTCTTCTTCTTTTTCTTCTTCTTCTTATTATTCTTATTCTTATTCTACTTCTCCTCCTTCTTCCTCTTCTTCTTCTTCCTCGCGTTCTTCTTCTTCATCTTCGCGTTCTTCTTCTTCGCGTTCTTCTTCTTCATATTCGCGTTGTTCTTCTTCTTCTTCTTCGCGTTCGCGTTCGTCTTCTTATTCTACTTCTTCTTCCTCGAGTTCTTCTTCTACTTCTTCTTCTTCTTCTTCGCGTTCTTCCTCTTCTTCTTCTTCTTCTTCTTCTTCTTCTTCGCGTTCTTCTTCCTCGCGTTCTTCTTCCTCGCGTTCTTCTTCGCATTCTTCTTCGCGTTCTTCTTCGCGTTCTTCTTCGCGTTCTTCTTTGTGCTGGAGATCCCGTGTTGGGGTTCCGCCCCGAGGCCGAGGCCGAAGGGGAAAACGAGGGATGAGAGCGCGGAAAGCTGCGGCCGTAGGCCGCTGTTTGCGCAGCCAAGCCCCCGGCGAAGCCGGAGAAGGGCGAAGCCCGCGGCTTGTATATATATATATATATATATGTATATGTATATGTATATATATAATGTACAAATACATATATGCATAGACACACACACACACCTATATTTCACTTAAATATATATATATATATATATATATATATATATATATATATATATATTGGTTAGGGTTAAGAGTTAAAGTTAGGTGGGGTATGGTTAGGTTAGGGATTATTCACGAACTCCTCCTAGGTTTTTGCAGATAGATCCCCTATAACCATATGTATGTATTCTGAAACCTTATAACCAAAGGTACTTGGATAACTATCTTTCATTTCTCTATCTGTCTGTCTGTTTGTTTGTTCACGAACTCCTTGGGTTTTGGATACCCTATCACTACAGGTACTTGGATAACTATATTCTATTTCCAAAAATATTATTTTGGTTGGGGATAAGGGTTAAAGTTAGGTGGGGTATGGTTAGGTTAGGGATTATTTACGAATTCCTAGGTTTTTGCAGATAGACCCCTATAACCATATGTATTCTGAAACCTTATAACCCAAGGTAATTGAATAACTATCTTTCATTTATATCTACTATAATAAAGTGGTAGCGTCTGTCTGTCTGTCTGTCTGTTCACGAACTCTCCCAAAACCATATATATTCACCATACCCAGGCTACTTGGATAAGTATATTTTATTTCCAAAGGGCGTCTCCCTCCTCAAATTGATTTTTTTCTTATTTTCTTAACATTTTATTTTTGTTACCTTTTCCATTGAGTAACTTTTCTCCACAAATTCTATCGAAATCAAAATGATCATCATTTGCCCGCAGGAACGCGCTAGTAATTTTGCTAGTTTATATATATTATATATATATATACATATATATATATATTATATATATACATATATATATATATATATATATATATAAATATATATATACATATATATATATATATATATATATGCGGAAAAACCACCAAGGAAAAAGAAAAACTGATGACCAAGCGCTTTCGTCTATTCAGACATCCTCAGGGTACATAGAAAAGAAAAAGTACACAAGAATATATACAAAGAGTATGAGGTCAGGGAAGGAACCAGGAGAGGTTGCGAGGATCTAATGTCAACCTGACCCGTTCGCGGCAGCGGACGTTTGGGCTACTACTTTTTTCACAATAAAATTGTCTAACTTATACATACCATGACTTAAATTTAAGTTATTGACAAATGTATCTTTGATCAGACTGGATTCTATTATATTTCTCGTCAAATATGACTTATCTTTAACAATTTCTTTAGCACCCTCCCAATTTATACAATGATTAAAATCCCTTAGGTGAATAAATAAGGCATTAGACATTTGCCCACTCTTGACGCTATACTGATGTTGTTTTAAACTTACTTTTAATTCTTTTCCAGTCTGACCAATATAGCATTTGTCGCAATTTTTACATGGAATTGAATATATACATCCTTCTTCCTTATATGGAGAGTTTTTAATTAAAAGACTTCTAACTGTATTGGAGTTCTTAAATGCTACTTGAATGTTGAAAGTCTTAAGAATATGTGGTAGTTTGACGAAATTCTCGTTGAAAGGCAGTACAAGTAGGTTCTTTACATTAAAAGTTTTACTAGCTTTTTCCTCGTAGAAAGATTTCTTAGCCGATTTATAAGAAATCTCCACGAGGTGCTTAGGATATTTTAATTTTGAAGCTATGTTAGATATTCTTAAGAGTTCATCATCCAAAAACTCCGGACTGCAAATTCTATGGGCTCTCAGAAACATTGATGACAACACTGACATCTTTGTCCTGCAATGATGAGACGAATAAAAATGTACGTATGAAAGAACATTGGTGGGTTTTCTATAGACATCAAATTTGAAGGACCTTTCCTTTCTGTAAATCATTACATCAAGGAAAGGTAAATAATCATTTTCTTCTATTTCCATGGTAAATTTAATGGAAGGGACCAAGGCATTGAGTTTAGTTAAGAACAAAGTAGGATCATCATTTGCAGGCCAAATACATAAGATATCATCAATGTATCTGTACCATGTGACAAAATGGGGGAGAATCTTAGGTAATAATTTAGTTTCAAAAAATTCCATGTAAAGATTGCTAAGAACTGGAGAAAGTGGGTTACCCATAGCCATACCAAACTTTTGCTGGAAAAAATTACCGTCAAATACAAAATATGAGTCAACCATGCATAATTTAATTAATTCAATGATAGTGGTGGTAGGC
>NC_134808.1:49288136-49303136 GCF_046742065.1 Oratosquilla oratoria
TATGTGCGCGCGCGCACTCACACACACACACACACACATACACTCAGAGATTCCTCTAACCTCAGTAAAATCGTGTGCCATTAGCCAGAACCTCAAATTTGGATGAGTGGAAGCTGATGGGTTGTGGCGACAATTTTGGCCCTTTCACAAAGGATTACAAAGGCGGAGCATGCCGACAGGAGACCTTTTGATCCATATCTAGGTCGGATGCGAAAAGAAAATCATATTGATAATAAAATAATAAATAAAAACTATGATAACGTAAATAACAAATAAAATACATAAATAAATGCATAGGTATAGTTAAATAATAAACAAACAGGTAAATAGTAAATAATAATAAATTGACATATATCTAATAATAAATGAAAATCAGACGGACAATTGATAACAAAACAAAAACAAATAGTATAAGATAAATTATAATCATTACAGCATTTTAATTAGGTATTTATCTAAATGATTCTTAAAGCTTCGAACTGAACTACATTGCACTACCTGTGCAGGAAGTTTATTCCATTCATTAACTACACGGTTGGCAAAGTTGTTTCTACCTACTTCCAAATTGAATCTATTTCCGGACAGTTTGAGACCATTGTTTCTTGTCTGATTCTCATTCAATGTAAAAATTTGGTCACTTTTGATGTTGTCAATTCCCTTTAGAATTTTAAAGACCTGTATCAAGTCACCTCTGAGTCTACGCTTTTTTTAGGGAAAACAGATTCATATGTTTTAGTCGATTTTCGTATGATTTATTTTTGATATTTGGAATCCGTTTTGTGGCTCGCCGTTGTACTTTTTCCAGTCTGTCAATGTCTTTAATGAGATTCGGTGACCATACGGAAACAGCATATTCCAAGTGTGGACGAACTAACGATTCATTTAGCTTGTTAATGAGTGATGGACTTTTGAAATCAAAAGATCGCGCTATCAGTCCTAGAATCTTATTTGCTTTCTCAGAGGCTGAAATACACTGCTTGGATGATTTGAGGTCGTTACTGATAATTACGCCGAGATCTTTTTCACTATCCACTTCTGTTAACGAATTTCCAACTAACTTGTAATCGTACTTACTGTTATTTTTACCTATGTGCATTACCTTGCATTTACTCGTGTTAGATTTCATTAGCCACTTTTCAGACCATTGCTGTAATTGATCTAAATCTTCTTGAATATCTAATTGGTTTGAGTGATCATTTGCCACTCCGCACAGTTTTGTATCATCAGCAAATTTGGAAACAGTAGATTTTAGTCCATGGTCTATATCTATATATATACTATGAATAGAAATGGCCCAAGAACGGAACCCTGAGGAACTCCACTTGCAACACTTTTCCATCTAGAAGTTTTTTCATTTAATACAACTCTCTGTTTTCGACCATTCAACCAATTACTAGTCCAACCTAATAGGCTACCACTTATTCCATGCAAAGCTAATTTAGTAAGTAGTCTTTCGTGTGGGACGGTATCAAAAGCTTTTGCAAAGTCTAGATATACTAAATGTATATTGTTTCTTTTGTCATAATTGGAGATAACTGTGTTGTAGAATTCGAGTAAGTTAGTGACGCAAGAACGTTTCCGTCTGAAACCATGCTGGCTATCATTTATCAAACGGTTACTTTGTAAATGATGTTCGATAGCATCTCTGATGATAGTTTCCATTATTTTTCCTACGATTGAAGTCCAACTTATAGGCCTATAGTTATTTGGTTTCTTTTTGTCACCTTTTTTGAATATGGGAGTAAGGTTAGCTAGCTTCCATTCTCTTGGGACATCTCCGGATATGATGGATTTCTTGAAAATAATTTCTAATGGAACAACAATCTCATTTTTCATTTCCTTTAAGATTCTTGGATGCCAACCGTCAGGGCCTGGTGTTTTATTAACTTTGAGTTTGTCTATACACCTTTTAATTTTTTCTTTTGTTATATTTACCGTAGTAAGTTTACCCCAGACTTTTCACAGGTTTCAGTTTGGAATTCACTTTGAGGTGTTTCGTTTACGAATACCGAGCTAAAATAATTGTGCTCATATGTCCGCTTGTGTATGCCTCTTCCTGTCTCCCCAAAGTAGTTTAGGTCACAGCCACCACATGGGATTCTGTAAACCATGCTGTTGTTATTATGTTCATTTCTACTCTTACCTCTCACTACTTCACCTATCTTCGTACTGGATGTACTGGCGATCTTCAGCCCTGCTCTGCGGAGCAAATGTCCTAACTCTTCTGTGTGCTTGGAGTTTGGAACTACAATGAAGCCACCTTCCTTAGTTTCCTTTATCTCATCATTTCTCTTTTCCATTATTTTAAGCGCTATTTTCTTCAAACTATGGGGTAACCCTTCTGGATATTTTAGTCCTGAGAACACTTTAAAAATATATTTGATTTATCTGTCAATATGTTCTTCACTACATACCCGGAACGCTCTGAGAAAAAATCCAATTATTACTCCTCTCTTTATCCTTTCACTATGTGCCGAAAAGTAGTGGATGAGGTCATTTTTGTTGGTAGCTTTTTCCAAACTTAATTTGACTATTTCGTACGGTGTATACAGTATACGCCAAAGTCCTTTCATGGAAATTGCAAAGATTTTTTTACGTGTATGTGCGCGCGCGCACTCACACACACACACACACACTCAGAGATTCCTCTAACCTCAGTCAAATCGTCTGCCAGAACCTCAAATTTGGATGAGTGGAAGCTGATGGGTTGTGGCGACAATTTTGGCCCTTTCACTTTGACAAGACGTTCCTCTCCTTGCAAATTAAGTACTTTCTTGTACATATATTATAAGTGTTAATAGAATTGTTCAACGGCACAAGATTACTGTGCGAAACAAAAGAGTTGGTAGAACGTTTTGAAATCACTTTGTTGAAAAAAGAAGACCTGGGTGGAGGTCATAAGATATTGACGCTCGTGGCGAATCTACTCAAGTTTTTGAATAATGTTTGCTGCTTATTTTCACTGATGCAAAGCAGAGCAGTTGAAGCACTGGACACAAATGTTAGAAGGAGCAGTGAGAAAAGAGAACATTTTCGTTCTTCAACGATGACTTGGAAGGCAAAATTAGAAGGAATTGATGCCTGATCATCCGTAAAGAGCCGGGGACACTCGCGACGAAGTTCATTTATAGGGCAACAGGAGAGAAGCCGGCTGGTCGTCGAAACAATTTGATTTTCTTCGTTTTTGATTCCAGAAAGGCGTTGTTGCGAGTAAGTTGTACTTTTTTATCTCGCTTCAGGTTAAGGCCTTTGATGTGCTTTCTGAATCTTTTCATCATTTCTGTGTGCATGACATAGAAGCGAAGATCTTTTCGCGGGTCTCTGTTGTCCAGGTTCTCGTAGAATTTCTTCTTTGCGCGGCGGAATTCCGCGAGAAAAGTGTCCCGGCTCTTGGATTTGATGTCATTCCCGCTTCTCTTCCTTTGCTCCTCCTCTTGAGTGTGCCTCCGTTTCTTTGTGGTGTTTGGAGGGTCCTGGTTGATGCTGGCGTCAAAGTGGAAATTGGCCTCCTCTTCAGTGTGCCTCCTCCGTTTCTTGGTGATGTTTGGAGGGTCCTGGTTCATGCTGGCGTGAAGCGGAAGTTGGTCCCAACGAGCTGAGTGTCCATCGAGATCCCGCGTCGCTGTCTTCGTGAGCTCTTCGGCCTCCGAGATTATTCCAACACTTGAGCTCAGTCGCCATGACCACCAACACATTCAATCTCATTACGTTCAGCTATTCCATTATTCTTGGTCAATGGGTGTGCATGAGTATAGTAATGGCCATAATCCTTGTGTGTATATGAACACAATTGTTATTATAATAACCATTGTGTGAATGTCAATATAATTGTGATAAATAATGTGCACATAAGAATATAATTTTTATTAACAACGTTGCAGTGGTTTGCAATAGACAAGAGTAGAGTATGCCGACAGAAGATTTTTTTTCGTTATGTAAGAAGATAGGATGCAGAAAACAAACCGACAGAGAGACAGACAAGTATATAAATAAATGTTTGAATAAAGAAACAAGTGATCTAATGAATAGACTACCTAATAACTAAATGGGCAAGTACACGAATGATATAATAACTAAGAAAATAGAAAAGACTATTGGAAAACATACTTGCAGGAGGCCAATTGATACAAGCTCAGACCCATCATATCTCAAATCCCATCCCCAACCTACAACATAGCTAAACAACTGTGCAACATACTGACCCCATACGTCCCTGCTACCTACTGCTTAAACTCTGCAACCGACTTTGTGGATAATCCTGAAGGCAAATAGTGTCAATGGTATCATAGCTTCGATGGACGTAGAAAAGCTATTGACAAACATTTCAATTGATCGCACTATCAACTACATTATTGACCGTGTTTACCACAACGACATTACTCCCAACATAGCCATCC
The DNA here is from genome assembly GCF_046742065.1 of Oratosquilla oratoria. Lineage (NCBI taxonomy): Eukaryota > Metazoa > Arthropoda > Malacostraca > Stomatopoda > Squillidae > Oratosquilla > Oratosquilla oratoria. The sequence continues at coordinate 49,292,534 of NC_134808.1, forward strand.
CAGAGTCCACACTCCGTGGCATGCTAATGTGTTGCATAAAAGAGGTAGGCTACCCCCCTTTACCTTCCCTCGTGGAGAAAAATGCCAACAAGCTGATGGAGTTGCTATGGGTTCTCCGCTTTGGAGTCCTGTTTGCAAAATGGAAATCGCGCTCCGGTACCACAAATGACCTCCTACGGAGAAATCACCTCAGATCTCAATAGAGACAATAAGACCACCTCAAGACACAGAATGTCTTAAAAAAATACAAAAAGCAGAACTAGCTATATATATATATATATATATATATATATATATATATATATGCATATATATATATGCATATGTATATATAATATATATGTATATATATGTATATATATATATGTATATATATATATACATATATTTCTAGGGCATAGGTTTTCACGTAGACAATTTTGATTAAAATCAACTGCGCTAATAGCTTTGGCTATCTTGAGGTTCAAATTCTTCAGTTTGAAGAATAATCTTTTGTCTTCACAGTTCAAAGTATGAACATAATCATTCATGATTTCAAAATCATGGAGAAGAGGGTGCAGTAAAAGGCGCTGCTGAATGCCAATGGTTATAATAACACAAGGTAACAGTACAAAAGCTGTTGACACAATCACCGAAAACTTAAGTCTTTTCGCCTCTCACGGAGGCTTCTTCAGGGTGAGAAGAACTATAATATCAAGGCTAACTAGGTCTGCTATCGTCGAAGATGAAGGGAAATGTGAATGGGCTCTGGCCGACTGTAGGTCCTTAAAAAGCAGGATGGTAAGGGTATTGGGAGAGGTCATCCCAATTTTTGGGAGAGGTCACTGGAAGTTAGAAGTTTCTGAGTGAGTTCACTAGAAGGAGGAGATGTCAAGTGGAAGGAGAGGACGACAGGAGTCTCTGGGGGAGGTCACTTGGAGAAGCGGAAGGGGCCCTGGGTGAGGTCACTAGGATAGGTAGGGAAGGTCATCAGTCTTATTCCGGAGCTTGTGGAGGAAAGTCTCTATCGACTTCTGGTTTTGGGTCCTGTGGGCTGGGAATTTTGATGCTGCTGAGGGTTTTGGTAAAGGTATCGGTCTAGTTGGGGTTCGGATGCACCTTGATTTTGTTGTTTTTGTTGGGCATGATGTTCCTGGGGGCGGGCTGAAGGGAGGATGAAATCTGCAGCTTGCTGTACATTGATGGAGGGCCGTTGAGTAGTAATCGCAACGGCTTCAGCAATCTGCAGTCTTTTGAAATTTGTTTCGTTGTGGAGTATTATTGTATTGTGTATTAAAGTTTTAAGTGGTGGCTTCATATATATATACATATATATATATATATATATATATATATATATATATTATATACATGTATATATACATGTATATCAATTATATATATTTATATATATATATACAGTATATATATATATATGTATATATATGCATATATATATATTTATATATATGCATATATATATATATCTATATATATTTATATATATACATAGATATACATATACTGTATATATACATATATATGTATATATAAACATATGTATATATATATATATATATATATATATATATATATATTACTGTTAAATGCTAAAGCACATGTGCCATCAATGATTTTTAGAGAACATTTTTCTAACTTTCTAAGTATCATTTTATATGTACACTTCCGGTGAGCAAATGACTAGATGCACCCTCTCGCCGGGACCTACGGGAAGCTAATGTTATGTCTTGTCGTCTTGGAACTTCCAGTGGGCAAATGTCAAGGTGTGCGGGTCGGTTTTTTCTACTGGGAGCTAATGTCACGTCTTTTCGTCTTGGAACTGTCTTTTCTACTCGAAGGGAGGACATGATCCGATGACTTCTGGACGTTTAATGTAAGCTGCTGTAAAGTAATACTAACTGTCTCGTCAATTATTAAGCGTCCGTAGTTAGAGTCTGTGTGAATTATTTCGGTGTCCCTGATGAGGTCTTCTAAGCGCGGCTTCTTGTCATGAGTGTCGATGTAATGCTGATGAATTGCTCCGTTATTTCGGTGTGCTAGCAGTCGCCTTCTTAAGGTGGTCATCGTGTGTCCGACGTAGCTCATGTCGAGGGGCTTGCATGCCTCTTCAGAGCATTTAAATTTGTAGACTACGCCGGCTTTCGATTCCTTAGGTCCTCCAGGGGTGGTGTTATTTTTCATAATTAAGGAGGCTACCAGATTGGGACGGCTGGAGACTCTCAGCAAAACTCTCTCGTAGGGTTCTTTTGGTAAAACTCCATCGGTGATAATCCTTCGGAGAGTGTCTACCTCCTGCCTGTAGGCCGTTCCATCCGTTCTCACCGGAAGTGACAACCCGACAAGACGTGACATAAGCCCATCGTAGGACTAGGCGCCGCCCACCCGCATATTTCCACCAATCATATTCCACCATTTTTATTTCTTCTCTGTTGTTTGTACGGCCCACGGGCCTTTATATTCTAATGTATTTCACATTTGTAATCAGTTTTACCCTGAAGACGACCATGTGAAATGGTTGAAACAGCTGTCGGTATAAAATGGAAAACCACTCTGACGACTTTCGCACTTTCCTCCAGAGTTTGAACCATGAAGAGAAAATGATACTTAGAAAGTTAGCGATTTTTTTCTAAAAATCATTGATGCCACATGTGCTTTAGCATTCAACAGTAATTGTTTAAGTGAATGACTTTGCCCAAAAGGTATCTATATAAATGTATATATATATGTATATATATATATATACATATATATATATATATATATATATATACATATATATAAGTATACGTATATATATATCTATATATATATATATATATATATATATATATATATATATATATTGTATATTTAGGGCGCAGATTCTTACTAATACACACGGAGTTAAACACGACAGCATTTTGGCACTGGTTAATCTTAACGAGTATTTCTTGGGTATATAGGGTGTGATGATGCCGTTGATTTGCTTGGCCAGACGGTACGTAGGGGTGGTGACCTGTGAGATGATAGGCCGGAGAGGGGCGTCAGGTTTATGCGTCTTGACATTACCGTAGATGTAGCCTGGGGAATATTCACCGATGATGGGGGGGGGAGGTATGTAGATGGTCTATTGCTGCGTTGTTAGCTGTGATTAGTTTGTCAACAGGAACAAAAACCCACACAGACTATACACAAAATTTTCTTTAAGAATCAAATGACACCCGCATATAAAACTGACGAACGGGTCTTAAAAGAAATCATCACAAGGAATGTCACATGTATCAACCCACAAGAAAAATTAGCCATAATTATATACTACAAAAACACAACCGTCTCTAGCCTGTTTATGAAGAATAACCAGACAAAAGATAACAACACCCTAAAGCAAGCGAATGTGGTATACCAATACTCCTGCTCCGAAGAAGGTTGCAAACTTCTGCCTAACATGAATTATATTGGTGTTACCACTACTTCACTTAGCCGAAGGCTCACAATGCATACCCGCGATGGTAGCATACGGAAACATATGACTCAATATCACAACAGAAATCCAACAAGACAAGACCAAGTTAACAATACCAAAATACTCAAACACTGTAACAATCACAAAAAACTACACATCCTGGAGAAAGTCTACATTTCACAACACACACCAATCATCAACATACAAACAAACACATTAGGCACCTTACTCTTAAACAAAGAATCCGTCACACCAGGACAAAATTTCCCTCGACAATATGACATATAACATCAACGGACACCTTGTCCAGCTCCCCCCCCCCCCAGTCATTATGATCTGACTCGAACCTCTCCTAATTCCGCCTCACCGTCCAGCTTCCCACCCCCTCAGTCATTATGATCTGACCCGAACCTCTCCTAATTCCACCTCACTGGAACCACAAAGCCTTGTCATTTTGTAACTCCTTAGCATAATTGACATAGACCTTTTCCTGTCATTTTATCTGCCTGAAGATGGTTGTATGTAACAACCGAAAGCTTGCGATTGTATTTATATAATTAGTGTCTATATACCATGGATCTCGGTAGACTTGTGTTTAATCTACCCCTGGACTATAAGAAACATATAAGAAGAATGGAAAAGACAACTAAGAAGATAGTTGAAACTGAATTAGCATTGGTCTTTAACAAGACATGTCTACAAGAAAATTTACTGCCAAAATATACTAATATATATATATATATATATATATATATATATATATATATATATATATATATATATATACACATATACATATATATTTACATATATATATATGTGTGTGTGTGTGTGTGCGTGTGGATGTGTGCGAAGAAAGACTTCGTATATGTACATGTATATATATATATATATATATATATATTATATACATACATATATATGTATAAATATATATAAATATATGTATGTATATATATAAATATATATACATATATATATATATATGTATACATATATATATGTATATACATATACATGCGTGAGTAACTACTAGGAAAAGTAAACTAACGAAAAAAAATTAAATTGTAATATAATTATGAGCAGTTGTCCCATACTTGTTGGTTACCAGGACGGCCCAAACGTCCCATATTTGTTGGCTACCAGGACGGCCCAAACGTCCGTCATGTGTACTTCTTCCACTACCTCTCCGAATGCCCTCTTCACTATGTCATATATTCTGTACCTTGTTTCTTCATCTTATAATTCCTTCTTTGTATCTGCACTGAAGATGTAATTATACGAAAGCGCTCTGCTTCGTTAGTTTACTTTTCCTAGTGGTTACTCACGCATTTGTGAACACACGCTCCTAGTGTTTTTATTGCATACATATACATATATATATGTGTGTATATGTATATACATATAATATATATATATAAATATATTTATATATGTGTATATATATATATATATATATATATATATATATATATATGTATATAGCTAGTTCTGCTTTTTGTATTTTCTTTAAGACATTCTCTTTATGTCTTGAGGTGGTCTAATTGTCTTTATTGAGATCTGAGGTGATTTCTCCGCAGGAGGTCATTTGTGCTACCAGAGCGCGATTTCCATTTTGCAAACAGGACTCCAAAGCGTAGAACCCATAGCAACTCCATCAGCTTGTTGGCATTTTTCTCCGTGTGGGCTGGTAAAGGGGGGTAGCCTACCTCTTTTATGCAACACATTAGCATCCCACGGAGTGTGGACTCTGGGACGGCTATGTTGGGAGTAATGTCGTTGTGGTAAACACTGTCAATTATGTAGTTGATAGTGCGATCAATTGAAATGTTTGTCAATAGCTTTTCTACGTCCATCGAAGCTATGATACCATTGGCACTATTTGCCTTCAGGATATCCACAAAGTCGGTTGCAGAGTTTAAGCAGTGGGTAGCAGGGACGTATGGGGTCAGTATGTTGCACAGTTGTTTAGCTATGTTGTAGGTTGGGGATGGGATTTGAGATATGATGGGTCTGAGCTTGTATCAATTGGCCTCCTGCAAGTATGATTTCCAACATTCCTTTTTATTTATTCATTTATTATATTATTCGTGTACTTGCCCATTTAGTTATTAGGTAGTCTATTCATTAGATCACTTGTTTCTTTATTCAAACATTTATTTATCTACTTATTTATATATTTGTCTGTCTCTCTGTCGGTTTGTTTTCTGCATCCTATCTTCTTACATAACGAAAAAAATCTTCTGTCGGCATACTCTACTCTTGTCTATTGCAAACCACTGCAACGTTGTTAATAAAAATGATATTCATATGTGCACATTATTTATCACAACTATATTGACATTCACACAATGGTTATTATAATAACAATTGTGTTCATATACACACAAGGATTATGACCATTACTATACTCATGCACACCCATTGACCAAGAATAATGAAACAGCTGAACGTAATGAGCTTGAATGTGTTGGTGGTCATGGCGACTGAGCTCAAGTGTTGGAATAATCTCGGAGGCCGAAGAGCTCACGAAGACAGCGACGCGGGATCTCGATGGACACTCAGGTCGGTGGGACCAACTTCCGCTTCGACACCAGCATGAACCATGACCCTCAAAACATCACCTATAAACGGAGGCACAATGATGAGGTGGGGAAAAGAAAGAGAAGCCGGTCTGACATCAAACCCAAGAGCCGGGACACTTTTCTTGCGGAATTCCGCCGCGCCTAGAAGAAATTCTATGAGAACCTGGACAAGAGAGACCCGCGAAAAGATCTTCGCTTCTATGTCATGCACACAGAAATGATGAAGAGATTCAGAAAGCACATCAAAGGCCGTAACCTGAAGCGAGATAAAAGCCTTAAACAAAAGCGAGATCAAGAAGTACAACTTACTCGCAACAACGCGACTTTCTGTGATAAAAAAAAGAAGAAAATCAAATTGTTTCGACGACCAGCCGGCTTCTCTCCTGTTGCCCGATAAATGAACTTCGTCGCGAGTGTCCCCGGCTCTTTACGGATCTTTAGGCATCAATTCCTTCTAGTTTTGCCTTCCAAGTCATCGTTCAAGAACAAAAATGTTCTCTTTTCTCACAGTTTCCTGTAACATTCGTGTGCAGTACTCCAACTGCTCTGCTTTGCATCAATGAAAATAAGCAGCAAATATTATTCAAAAACTTGAGTAGATTCGCCAGGAGCGTCAATGACCTCCAGCCAGATCAGGTCTTCTTCTTTTTTGAACAAAGTGATTTCAAAACGTTCTACCAACTCTTTTGTTACGCACAGTAATCCTGTGCGCTTGAACAATTCTAAGAACACTTATATATGTACAAGAAAGTACTTAATTTGACTATTTCGTACGGTGTATACAGTAGGCCCTATACGCCAAAGTCCTTTCATGGAAATTGCAAAGATTTTTTTACGTGTATGTGCGCGCGCGCACTCACACACACACACACATACACTCAGAGATTCCTCTAACCTCAGTAAAATCGTGTGCCATTAGCCAGAACCTCAAATTTGGATGAGTGGAAGCTGATGGGTTGTGGCGACAATTTTGGCCCTTTCACAAAGGATTACAAAGGCGGAGCATGCCGACAGGAGACCTTTTGATCCATATCTAGGTCGGATGCGAAAAGAAAATCATATTAATAATAATATGATAAATAAAAACTATGATAATGTAAATAACAAATAAAATACATAAATAAATGCATAGGTATAGTTAAATAATAAACAAAGAGGTAAATAGTAAATAATAATAAATTGACATATAACTAATAATAAATGAAAATCAGACAGACAAATGATAACAAAACAAAAACAAATCGTATAAGATAAATTATAATCATTACAGCACTTTACTTAGGTATTTATCTAAATGATTCTTAAAGCTTCGAACTGAACTACATTGCACTACCTGTGCAGGAAGTTTATTCCATTCATTAACTACACGGTTGGCAAAGTTGTTTCTACCTACTTCCAAATTGAATCTATTTCCGGACAGTTTGAGACCATTGTTTCTTGTCTGATTCTCATTCAATGTAAAAATTTTGTCACTTGATGTTGTCAATTCCCTTTAGAATCTTAAAGACCTGTATCAAGTCACCTCTGAGTCTACGCTTTCTTAGGGAAAACAGATTCATATGTTTTAGTCGATTTTCGTATGATTTATTTTTGATATTTGGAATCAGTTTTGTGGCTCGCCGTTGTACTTTTTCCAGTCTGTCAATGTCTTTAATGAGATTCGGTGACCATACGGAAACAGCATATTCCAAATGTGGACGAACTAACGATTCATTTAGCTTGTTAATGAGTGATGGACTTTTGAAATCAAAAGATCGCGCTATCAGTCCTAGAATCTTATTTGCTTTCTCAGAGGCTGAAATACACTGCTTGGATGATTTGAGGTCGTTACTGATAATTACGCCGAGATCTTTTTCACTATCCACTTTTGTTAACGAATTTCCAAATAACTTGTAATCGTACTTACTGTTATTTTTACCTATGTGCATTACCTTGCATTTACTCGTGTTAGATTTCATTAGCCACTTTTCAGACCATTGGTGTAATTGATCTAAATCTTCTTGAATATCTAATTGGTTTGAGTGATCATTTGTCACTCCGCACAGTTTTGTATCATCAGCAAATTTGGAAACAGTAGATTTTAGTCCATGGTCTATATCATTTATATATACTATGAATAGAAGTGGCCCAAGAACGGAACCCTGAGGAACTCCACTTGCAACACTTTTCCATCTAGAAGTTTTTTCATTTAATACAACTCTCTGTTTTCGACCATTCAACCAATTACTAGTCCAACCTAATAGGCTACCACTTATTCCATGCAAAGCTAATTTAGTAAGTAGTCTTTCGTGTGGGACGGTATCAAAAGCTTTTGCAAAGTCTAGATATATTAAATCTATATTGTTTCCGTCTGAAACCATGCTGGCTATCATTTATCGAACGGTTACTTTCTAAATGATGTTCGATAGCATCTCTGATGATAGTTTCCATTATTTTTCCTACGATTGAAGTCAAACTTATAGGCCTATAGTTATTTGGTTTCTTTTTGTCACCTTTTTTGAATATGGGAGTAACGTTAGCTAGCTTCCATTCTCTTGGGACATCTCCGGATATGATGGATTTCTTGAAAATAATTTCTAATGGAACAACAATCTCATTTTTCATTTCCTTTAAGATTCTTGGATGCCAACCGTCAGGCCCTGGTTTTTAATAACTTTGAGCTTCTCTATACACATTTTTTTTCTTTTGTTATATTTACCGTAGTGAGTAAGTTTACCCTAGACTTTTCACAGATTTCAGTTTGGAGCTCACTTTGAGGTATTTCGTTTACGAATACCGAGCTAAGATAATTGTTTAAAATATTACACATTCCTTCATTTGAATATTGAAGATGATAGTCAGCAGATGATAGTGGACCAAGGTGATTCCTAACAACCTTTTTATCTCTAGTGTAACTATAGAATTCTTTGGGATTCTCTTTGGATTTATCAGCGATGTTCATTTCATTTTGTCATTTTCTTTTTCTTATTGTCTTAGATGCACCCGAGTACTTATATTTCTTATAAGCCTATATCTTTTTAGCAATACTTTTTTCAGTTTCTTTGTCGAGCCACTTTGGGCGAGCCTGATTTGGGGGACGTCTGTCCTTAAAAGGAATGTAAGTTTGAATCATCTTAGTGAGCGTATTTTGAAATATTTCCCACATCTGATCTACAGGTCTTTCGTTTAATTTTGCCTCTCAATCTGTAAGCTGAAGCTCCTGACGTAGTCCTATGAACTGAGCTTTACTGAAATCGGGTATTTTAGAAACACAAGTATCTATTCTAAAATTGTTTAGGAGTTTGAATCTAACTAGTTTGTGATCGCTATTTGTGATCCAAATTTGAGGTTCTGGCAGACGATTTTACTGAGGTTTGAGGAATCTCTGAGTGTGTGTGTGTGTGTGTGTGTGTGTGTGAGTGCGCGCGCGCACATACACGTAAAAAAAATCTTTGCAATTTCCATGAAAGGACTTTGGCGTATACTGTATACACTGTGCGAAATAGTCAAATTAAGTACTTTCTTGTACATATGTAAGTGTTACTACTGTAGAGTTGTTCAACAGCACAAGATTACTGTGCGAAACAAAAGAGTTGGTAGAACGTTTTGAAATCACTTTGTTCAAAAAAGAAGACCTGGCTGAAGGCCGTAGGATATTGACGCTCCTGGCGAATCTACTCAAGTTTTTTAATAATGTTTACTGCTTATTTTCACTGATGCAAAGCAGAGCAGTTGAAGTACTGGACACGAATGTTACAAGGAGCAGTGAGAAAAGAGAACATTTTCGTTCTTGAACGATGACTTGGAAGGCAAAATTAGAAGGAATTGATGCCTGATCATCCGTAAAGAGCCGGGGACACTCGCGACCAAGTTCATTTATCGGGCAACAGGAGAGAAGCCGGCTGGTCGTCGAAACAATTTTCTTTTCTTCTTTTTTGATTCCAGAAAGGCGTTGTTGCGAGTAAGTTGTACTTCTTGATCTCGCTTCTGTTTAAGGCCTTTATCTCGCTTCAGTTTAAGGCCTTTGATGTGCTTTCTGAATCTCTTCATCATTTCTGTGTGCATGACAAAGAAGCGAAGATCTTTTCGCGGGTCTCTCTTGTCCAGGTTCTCATAGAATTTCTTCTAGGCGCGGCGGAATTCCGCAAGAAAAGTGTCCCGGCTCTTGGGTTTGATGTCATTTCGGCTGCTCTTCCTTTGCCCCTCCTCTTCAGTGTGCCTCCTCCGTTTCTTTGTGATGTTCGGAGGGTCCTGGTTCATGCTGGCGTCGAAGCGGAAGTTGGTCCCACCGACCTGAGTGTCCATCGAGATCCCGCGTCGCCGTCTTCGTGAGCTCTTCGGCCTCCGAGATTATTCCAACACTTGAGCTCAGTCGCCATGACCACCAACACATTCAATCTCAATACCTTCAGCTATTCCATTATTCTTGGTCAATGGGTGTGCATGAGTATAGTAATGGGCATAATCATTGTGTGTATATGAGCACAATTGTTATTATAATAACCATTCTGTGAATGTCAATATAGTTGTGATAAATAACGTGCACATAGGAATATCATTTTTATTAATAATGTTGCAGTGGTTTGCAATAGACAAG
>NC_134808.1:49305636-49318136 GCF_046742065.1 Oratosquilla oratoria
TCCAACCGTTCTCACCGGAAGTGACAACAAGACAAGATGTGACATAAGCCCATCGTAGGACTAGGCGCCGCCCACCCGCATATTTCCACCAATCATATTCCACCATTTTTATTTCTTCTCTGTTGTTTGTACGGCCCACGGGCCTTTATATTCTAATGTATTTCACATTTGTAATCAGTTTTACCCTGAAGACGACCATGTGAAATGGTTGAAACAGCTGTCGGTATAAAATGGAAAACCACTCTGACGACTTTCGTACTTTCCTCCAGAGTTTGAACCATGAAGAGAAAATGATACTTAGAAAGTTAGAGAAATGTTCTCTAAAAATCATTGATGCCACATGTGCTTTAGCATTCAACAGTAATTGTTTAAGAGAAAGACTTTGCCCAGAAAGATGGTAAGGTTACTATTTCCTCTGATTTACAACCCCAGTTATTAGCTGAAACCACCAAAAGGCGCAGTCACAAAAATAGTTCCCTCCTCACTCCACAACTCAAACAAGCCGCCTCTGAGTTACGCAACAACCCTAACCTCGTCCTTCGACGAGCTGATAAGTCCTCCATTTATGTCTTACTTAACAAAGAAGAGTATTTCTCTAAAATTAACCACATCCTCTCCGACACTTCTAAATTCAAGAAAAAAAAATTCTAGTGATCCCACCAACAAACTTAAGGTTCAGGTTAACAAACTCATCGCTGTTAATAACGCAGTCGTGGACCATCTGCACATCCCTCCCATTACCGGTGAATTCTCCCCAGGCTATATTTACGGCAACGTCAAAACTCACAAGCCGAACTCCCCTCTCCGCCCGATCATCTCACAAATTACTACACCTACATATGGACTCGCCAAACAGCTCAGCCATATCATCACCCCTTTCATTCCTAAGAAATACTCCATAAAATCATCTGATGATTTTATTGACATACTACACAGCAAGCAACCCCAAGGAATTATGGCTTCCCTCGATGTGGAATCGTTATTTTCCCATGTTCCTATTCTTCCCACAATAGATATAAACCTGAATAATGTGTACCGTCACCCTGAATTACACCCCCCTAAGATCCCGGAAGAAATACTGAAGCTTCTTCTCCTAGCCTGTACAACTGAAGCGCCCTTTCGAAGCCCATCCGGCCAGCTATATCTACAAGTGGAAGGAGTAGCAATGGGTTCACCTTTAGGGTGTACCTTTGCCGAATTCTACATGTGTGATTTAGAGAACAAAGTCTTACAAGACCCCGTCCTAAGACCCTTTTCCTACTGTAGATACGTCGACGACATTTTTACTGAAGTTAGGAGTGAGTCCCACCTGAAAGACCTACAGCTAGCCATGGAAGCAGCCTCTGTACTACACTTCACATATGAACTTAATATACACAACAAAATTCCCTTCCTTGACGTCTTCATCCACACCCAAGATAACAAATACACGACCACTGTTTACAGGAAAAACACTGACACCGGAAGATGCCTGAATGCAGCGAGCGAGTGCCCCCAGCGGTACAAACCCAAGTGTCATTCGGGCATACCTTCGACGCGCATATAAAAACTGCTCTTCCTGGGAAAATTTTCACTCTGAAATAATGCGCGTTTAACAAATCCTCATTAACAACGGTTTTCCCAACTTTCTCATTGACAAAGAGACGAGACTTTTCATCACACGCAACACAACACAACACGGACAAAACAACACACATTCCACACACACAGTTTATTACAAAAACCAAATGACACCAGCACACAAAACAGACGAACGTGTCCTCAAAGACATCCTCGCACGTAACGTCACATGCACCAACCCACACGACAAATTGACCCTCATCATATACTACAAAAACACAAAAGTCTCTAACCTTATCATGAAAAATAACATGACTAAAAACAACTCTCTCCTCAAACAGACTAATGTGGTATACCAATTCTCCTGCCCAGAAGAAGGTTGCAAACTTCTCCCCAATGCTTCTTACATTGGTGTTACCACTACCTCTGTGAGCACGAGACTCACAATGCACGCCCGTGAAGGAAGCATACGCAAACACATGACACAAACACACAACAAAACTACAAACAGACAAGACAAAAATACTTAAACAATGTAACAACACCAAGAAACTACACATCTTAGAAAGAGTCTATATTACGCAATACACTCCTATCATTAATATACAGACAGACACAGTTAGTACCTTACAACTACACAGCGAGAGTGCGTGGCAACAAGGCCCAAACGTCCAGCTACCGTGACCAGCTGTCCAGCGACGTCCTCTTGATACGAAGACCTCACCTCCGTCCAGTACCTGACTCCTAACTCTCCTAGTTCCCCCCTTTTTACTTGTATTTAAACTCTTGTTCTGTATATGTAATCTCACTTACCTGAAGATGGTTGGATGACTCAACCGAAACCTTGTATTTATATTTTGTGTTATGTTTTTCGTTACAATAACATCATGGATCTCGGAAGTATTGTGTTTGCCCTCCCCTCAAGAATCAAACAAACTATTAGAAAAATTGAGAAAATCACTAAGAAGATAGTGGATATTGAATTAGCTCTGGTCTTCAATCGAACATGTCTACAAGAAAACTTACTGCCCATTTATACTAATATATATATATATATATATATATATATGTAATATATGTGTGTATATATATATATATTTATCATTTGACAATTTTTGGAAATAGACTCAACCACTGGGATTCGAACCCTTGCCTAGGCGGCTTACGTCTTATAACGCAAAGGCCTTACTGACCATGCTATCACGACCCTTAAAACGAAACGACTTGGTTCACGGTCCAGTCGCTCCGCCAAGGGCACTCGGACGAACATGCTACCTAATGTATCTCATCGACTCCTTTCTGCAGGTGAGTCGTCAGATCAGTGGTTTTATCATTTGACAATTTTTGGAAATAGACTCAACCACTGGGATTCGAACCCTTGCCTAGGCGGCTTACGTCTTATAACGCAAAGGCCTTACTGACCATGTTCGTCCGAGTGCCCTTGGCGGAGCGACTGGACCGTGTTCCTTGTGTTTTGGTTTTAAGGGTCGTGATAGCATGGTCAGTAAGGCCTTTGCGTTATAAGACGTAAGCCGCCTAGGCAAGGGTTCGAATCCCAGTGGTTGAGTCTATTTCCAAAAATTGTCAAATGATAAAAACACTTGTCGGAAGACTAACCTGCATAAAGGATTCGATGAAATACATTACGTAGCATGTTCGTCCGAGTGCCCTTGGCGGAGCGACTGGACCGTGAACCAAGTCGTTTCGTTTTAAGGGTCGTGATAGCATGGTCAGTAAGGCCTTTGCGTTATAAGACGTAAGCCGCCTAGGCAAGGGTTCGAATCCCAGTGGTTGAGTCTATTTCCAAAAATATATATATATATATATATATATATATATATATATATGTATATATATATATGTATATATATACATATATATATATGTGTGTGTGTGTGTGTGTGTGTGTTTATAAATGTGTATGTGTGCATATATTGTATATATGTATATATATACATGTATATATTGCATATATATGTATATATATATATGTATATACATATATATATATATATATGATGTATATATATACATATATATGTATATATACAAACACACACACACACACATATATACATATATGTATATATAAATATATATATATGTATATATAAATACATATATATATATATATATGATGTATATATATGTATACATACACACACACACACACATATATATATATATATATATATATATATATATATATGTGTGTGTGTGTGTGTGTGAATGATAATCATTATGACAGTCACATGTAGGATTCGAACCCATTCCTTTCGGTCACCGTAAGATTACCTTCAGAGAGTCTTTACCCACTGCACCACAGAGACAATAAAAGCGCACACATACGCACACTCGTGCGCGCACACACACATCCGCACACACACACATACACACACACACGCACACACACACATATTGTAAATCACAGCGAAGATCACCTGACTGGTATATACATACATGATTTGGTTTAACGTCACAAACTCCCCCTATCGGGAGGCTAGGACGGTGCCCCTTACAGTAGACTATTGTAGCGTGGAATTTAATCAACCATACCCTTGGTCCAACTCGCTCGAGCAGGGTTCGAATCGTCATCATCTCGACCTTCGCCGCAAGTGACGACGCCCTAACATATATACTGTACATACTATTAAGTAATGTCGTAGCACATTAGTCAAATAAACTTTTATCCCACCGTCGGAAAAGAAGAAACTAACGTCGAAAGTTCTGTATATTTCGATCACTAACTGTGATCCTCTTCAGCAGACGAGGATCACAGTTAGTGATCGAAATATACAGAACTTTCGACATCAGTGTCTTCTTTTCCGATGGTGGGATAAAAGTTTATCATACATACATACATACACACATACATACACACACACACACATACATACAGGACCTTAGATCAAGGGTATCTTTACAGAGAGGGATGTCGGTTAAAACGGGTCAACAACCGACGAGGACTTCATTCAGCAGCATTAGAGACCATGCTAGGTAACACAGTCACAGGATCGTGGATGAAAACTTTAAGGTCTTTGAAAAAACAAATAACAACTATGATTTTTTCATATTGGAAGCCCTAGCCATTGTTAAACATTGCTCAACCCTAAATGAATATAACTCTAACATGCTCGCGTTCTTTTAGTGTATGATTCCCTGTGTTTCATGTCTGATGCGTCGTGCTTCATGTTTTTATATATTTCAAGCAATGTTTACTTTGTTTTTAAAGAAAAAATTATATGATTCATTTTGACAGAATTGGATGTCAATTTATAATCATTTCTCAAAAAGTATTTACATATAGGTAAATGTATTTTCGATTACATTATAGAGAATATAATTCTCTATATTATCTTTTTTAAGCTACACTGATGATGCAGAACGGAACTGTATTACAGGTCTGTTACAATAAAGAAAAGTTAAGATGTTTCCGCTTGGATTGGCCCAACTATTTATATCACATCTCCGGTTCCCTGTTGAAACTTCAGTAAAGAAGTATGTATTTATAATATACCATGTAAAAACTGTGATTTTATTTATATAGGCCAAACAGGCAAAGGCTTAGAAAAAAAGAATAGGCCAACATAAATATAGTATTAGAACGGGGCAAGTGTCCAGTGGATTATTTGTCCACCAAAGGGATTATGGTCATAATATTGACTGGGGAAATACTACAATAATTACTTCTTGTAATAATATTATAGATAGAAATTCTATTGAATCTTGTTTAATAAATTGTAATTTTGGATATTTGAACTTGAGTTTGGTTTTATTTAAATTGGACAATTTTATTATTGACAAAATTGTGTGTGATAAAATGTAACATGGGACCTCTCTCTGAGTATCCTTGTTTTCTTATGTATTTATTGTTTCTTTCTGTATTGCTTTTTTGTACCTTTGAAAATGTCCAAATAGACGAAAACGTTCGGTATCTGTTTTTTCAATTTCCCGGTGGTTTCTGCATATATATATATTTTTATATATATATATATATATATATATATATATATATATATATATATATATATATGTGTGTGTGTGTGTGTGTGTGTGTGTGTGTGTGTGTGTGTGTGTGTCTATGCTTATATGTATTTATAAATTATATATATATATATATAGTTTATAACTAAGATGCAGTCAAGTCTCCTAAGGGTTGTGCAGGTGTGGGTTGAGGTGATGGAGAAGGAGGGTAAGGTTGAGGAGGAGGTGGGGGAGTGGGGAGAGGGAAGAGGCAGGGGTGTGAGATTGAGAAGGAGGAGGTCAATGGGGATGAAGGGGAGGAGGAAGAGGGTGACGGACAAAATTTCATAAACCGGGCCCGTGTTGTGAGTGAAGAATTAAACAATAGTACGCTAGATACCATGTTTGACTGAATATTAATGGACAGGACCCTTTCTCTGTTGCATATTGCTTTCAGCAGTTGTAGTCGTCTGGAGTCCTTACAGCAACCAACGACTTTGGTGGAGTTAACCAAAGTTTCCCTATTAATATCTTGGTCGACGTGTTGTCTATGGTGTTGTTTGATACCTCCTTCTCACTGACGCATTGCCAAGCTTCTGATATATTGTATTAGGTCATTGGGGGCGAAGATCCAAAGCAGAAATTTAGGGGATGAGAGAACAAACACTTATGCAACAGAAAACAACGGGAAGACGATTGCGATGGCCAGGCCACGTGGCAGGAATGAACCAAGAGAGGAATCCACACCAAGTTTTAAACGGGACACTTGTAGGGAAGAGACCGCTAGGAAGACCCCGATGCGGGTGGGATGGCAACAATGTCCAAGACGTCGAACGAACAACTTGTGGGAAACCCGACAGAGGAGCAATGGCAGGAGATCGCAGACGACGTGCAGAGATCGATGATGCAGAGGCTGCTTGCCCAAGGCGGTCGGTCACGGGACTTCGGCCCCCAAGTACCACAAGAGTGAGTGAGTGAGTGAGTGAATCCAAATGGACCGTCGGCCAAGCTTCCGTCCCCTTCCAAGTACTTCGGCCATCTGCTCCTTACAACTGTTGAAACATTCTGGATCTTGTTGTGGTACTGCAGGTCAAGAACACCAACCTAGGTCTCACTGCCTCCTTTCTGCTCCCCCCCCCCTTAGGGCAAACACATTGGCCTATTTCTAGTGTGTGCGTGCGTGTGTGTGTGTGTGTGTGTGCGTGTATGCGAATAAAAACTTCTTACATGTATACGTGTGTACATATATATATATATATATATTTATATATATATATATATATATATATATATATACATATATATATATATTACTAGTTCCGCTTTTTGTATTTTCTTTAAGACATTCTCTTTGTGTCTTAAGGTGGTCTTATTGTCTCTTTTAAAATCTGAGGTGATTTCTCCGTAGAAGGTCATTTGTAGTGCCAGAGCGCGATTTCCATTTTGCAAAGAGGACTCCAAAGCGGAGAACCCGTAGCGACTCCATCAACTTGTTGGTATTTTTCTCCGCGAGGGCAGGTAAAGGGGGGGTAGCCTACCTCTTTTATGCAACACACTAGCATGCCACGGAGTGTGGACTCTGGGATGGCTATGTTGGGAGTAATGTCGTTGTGGTAAACACGGTCAATTATGTAGTTGATAGTGCGATCAATTGAAATGTTTGTCAATAGCTTTTCTACGTCCATCGAAGCTATGATACCATTGGCACTATTTGCCTTCAGGATATCCACAAAGTCGGTTGCAGAGTTTAAGCAGTGGGTAGCAGGGACGTATGGGGTCAGTATGTTACACAGTTGTTTAGTTATGTTGTAGGTTGGGGATGGGATTTGAGGTATGTTGGGTCTGAGCTTGTATCAATTGGCCTCCTGCAAGTATGATTTCCAACATTTCTTTTTATTGATTCATTTATTATATTATTCGTGTACTTGCCCATTTAGTTATTAGGTAGTCTATTCATTAGATCACTTGTTTCTTTATTCAAACATTTATTTATCTATTTATTTATATACTTGTCTGTCTCTCTGTCGGTTTGTTTTCTGCATCCTATCTTCTTACATAACGAAAAAAAATCTTCTGTCGGCATACTCTACTCTTGTCTATTGCAAACCACTGCAACGTTGTTAATAAAAATGATATTCATATGTGCACATTATTTATCACAACTATATTGACATTCACACAATGGTTATTATAATAACAATTATGTTCATATACACACAAGGATTATGGCCATTACTATACTCATGCACACCCATTGACCAAGAATAATGAAATATATGAACGTAATGAGATTGAATGTGTTGGTGGCCATGGCGACTGAGCTCAAGTGTTGGAATAATCTCGGAGGCCGAAGAGCTCGCGAAGACGGCGACGCGGGATCTCGATGGACACTCAGCTCGGTGGGACCAACTTCCGCTTCGACGCCAGCATGAACCAGGACCCTCCAAACATCACCAAGAAACGGAGGAGACACACTGAAGAGGAGGGGCAAAGAAAGAGAAGCCGGTCTGACATCAAACCACCCAAGAGCCGGGACACTTTTCTCGCGGAATTCCGCCGCGCCTAGAAGAAATTCTATGAGAACCTGGACAAGAGAGACCCGCGAAAAGATCTTCGCTTCTATGTCATGCACACAGAAATGATGAAGAGATTCAGAAAGCACATCAAAGGCCTAAAACAAAAGCGAGAATAAGAAGTAAACTTACTCGCAACAACGCCTTTCTTTGATAAAAAAGAAAAACAAAAACATTGTTTCGACGACCAGCCGGCTTCTCTCCTGTTGCTCGATAAATCAACTTCGTCGCGAGTGTCCCCGGCTCTTTACGGATGATCAGGCAACAATTCCTTCCAATTTTGCCTTCCAAGTCATCGTTGAAGAACGAAAATGTTCTCTTTTCTCACAGTTTCCTGTAACATTCGTGTGCAGTACTCCAACTGCTCTGCTTTGCATCAATGAAAATAAGCAGCAAATATTATTCAAAAACTTGAGTAGATTCGCCACGAGCGTCAATGAGCTCCAGCCAGATCAGATCTTCTTCTTTTTTGAACAAAGTGACTTCAAAACGTTCTACCAACTCTTTTGTTTTGCACAGTAATCTTGTGCGCTTGAACAATTCTAGGAACACTTATATATGTACAAGAAAGTACTTAATTTGACTATTTCGTACGGTGTATACAGTATACGCCAAAGTCCTTTCATGGAAATTGCAAAGATTCCTCTAACCTCAGTAAAATCGTGTGCCATTAGCCAGAACCTCAAATTTGGATGAGTGGAAGCTGATGGGTTGTGGCGACAATTTTGGCCCTTTCACAAAGGATTACAAAGGCGGAGCATGCCGACAGGAGACCTTTTGATCCATATCTAGGTCGGATGCGAAAAGAAAATCATATTAATAATAAAATAATAAATAAAAACTATGATAATGTAAATAACAAATAAAATACATAAATAAATGCATAGGTATAGTTAAATAATAAACAAACAGGTAAATAGTAAATAATAATAAATTGACATATAACTAATAATAAATGAAAATCAGACACAAATGATAACAAAACAAAAACAAATAGTATAAGATAAATTATAATCATTACAGCATCTTACTTAGGTATTTATCTAAATGATTCTTAAAGCTTCGAACTGAACTACATTGCACTACCTGTGCAGGAAGTTTATTCCATTCATTAACTACACGGTTGGCAAAGTTGTTTCTACCTACTTCCAAATTGAATCTATTTCCGGACAGTTTGAGACCATTGTTTCTTGTCTGATTCTCATTCAATGTGAAAATTTGGTCACTTTTGATGTTGTCAATTCCCTTTAGAATCTTAAAGACCTGTATCAAGTCACCTCTGAGTGTACGCTTTTTTTAGGGAAAACAGATTCATATGTTTTAGTCGATTTTCGTATGATTTATTTTTGATATTTGGAATGAGTTTTGTGGCTCGCCGTTGTACTTTTTCCAGTCTGTCAATGTCTTTAATGAGATTCGGTGACCATACGGAAACAGCATATTCCAAATGTGGACGAACTAACGATTCATTTAGCTTGTTAATGAGTGATGGACTTTTGAAATCAAAAGATCGCGCTATCAGTCCTAGAATCTTATTTGCTTTCTCAGAGGCTGAAATACACTGCTTGGATGATTTGAGGTCGTTACTGATAATTACGCCGAGATCTTTTTCACTATCCACTTTTGTTAACGAATTTCCAAATAACTTGTAATCGTACTTACTGTTATTTTTACCTATGTGCATTACCTTGCATTTACTCGTGTTAAATTTCATTAGCCACTTTTGAGACCATTGCTGTAATTGATCTAAATCTTCTTGAATATCTAATTGGTTTGAGTGATCATTTGCCACTCCGCACAGTTTTGTATCATCAGCAAATTTGGAAACAGTAGATTTTAGTCCATGGTCTATATCATTTATATATACTATGAATAGAAGTGGCCCAAGAACGGAACCCTGAGGAACTCCACTTGCAACACTTTTCCATCTAGAAGTTTTTTCATTTAAAACAACTCTCTGTTTTCGACCATTCAACCAATTACTAGTCCAACCTAATAGGCTACCACTTATTCCATGCAAAGCTAATTTAGTAAGTAGTCTTTCGTGTGGGACGGTATCAAAAGCTTTTGCAAAGTCTAGATATACTAAATGTATATTGTTTCTTTTGTCATAATTGGAGATAACTGTGTTGTAGAATTCGAGTAAGTTAGTCACGCAAGAACGTTTCCGTCTGAAACCATGCTGGCTATCATTTATCAAACGGTTACTTTCTAAATGATGTTCGATAGCATCTCTGATGATAGTTTCCATTATTTTTCCTACGATTGAAGTCAAACTTATAGGCCTATAGTTATTTGGTTTCTTTTTGTCACTTTTTTTGAATATGGGAGTAACGTTAGCTAACTTCCATTCTCTTGGGACATCTCCGGATGTGATGGATTTCTTGAAAATAATTTCTAATGGAACAGCAATCTCATTTTTCATTTCCTTTAAGATTCTTGGATGCCAACCGTCAGGCCCTGGTGTTTTATTAACTTTGAGTTTGTCTATACACCTTTTAATATTTTCTCTTGTTATATTTACCGTAGTAAGTTTACCCTAGACTTTTCACAGGTTTCAGTTTGGAATTCACCTTGAGGTGTTTCGTTTACGAATACCGAGCTAAAATAATTGTTTAAGATATTACACATTCCTTCATTTGAATATTCAAGATGACCGTCAGCAGATGATAGTGGACCAATGTGATTCCTAACAACCTTTTTATCTCTAATGTAACTATAGAATTCTTTGGGATTCTCTTTGGATTTATAAGCGATGTTCATTTCATATTGTCGTTGTTTTTTTCTTATTGTCTTTTTTAAATCTCTCTGTATTGATACATAACTTTCATAGTCATTAGATGCACCCGAGTACTTATATTTCTTATAAGCCTGTCTCTTTTTAGCAATACTTTTTTCAGTTTCTTTGTCGAGCCACTTTGGGCGAGCCTGATTTGGGGGACGTCTGTCCTTAAAAGGAATGTAAGTTTGAATCATCTTAGTGAGCGTATTTTGAAATATTTCCCACATCTGATCTACAGGTCTTTCGTTTAATTTTGCCTCCCAATCTGTAAGCTGAAGCTCCTGACGTAGTCCTATGAACTGAGCTTTACTGAAATCGTGTTTTTTAGAAACACAAGTATCTATTCTAAAATTGTTGAGGAGTTTGAATCTAACTAGGTTGTGATCGCTATTTGCAACAGATTCACCAACTTGTGCATCAGTTACCATGCTTTGGCGGCTAGTGATCACAAGACGTTCCTCTCCTTGCAATTTAAGTACTTTCTTGTACATATATAAGTGTTACTAGAATTGTTCAAGCGCACAAGATTACTGTGCGAAACAAAAGAGTTGGTAGAACGTTTTGAAGTCACTTTGTTCAAAAAAGAAGACCTGGCTGAAGGCCGTAGGATATTGACGCTCCTGGCGAATCTACTCAAGTTTTTGAATAATGTTTGCTGCTTATTTTCACTGATGCAAAGCAGAGCAGTTGAAGTACTGGACACGAATGTTACGAGAAGGAGCAGTGAGAAAAGAGAACATTTTCGTTCTTGAACGATGACTTGGAAGGCAAAATTAGAAGGAATTGATGCCTGATCATCCGTAAAGAGCCGGGGACACTCGCGACCAAGTTCATTTATCGGGCAACAGGAGAGAAGCCGGCTGGTCGTCGAAACAATTTTCTTTTCTTCTTTTTTGATTCCAGAAAGGCGTTGTTGCGAGTAAGTTGTACTTTTTTATCTCGCTTCAGGTTAAGGCCTTTGATGTGCTTTCTGAATCTCTTCATCATTTCAGTGTGCATGACAAAGAAGCGAAGATCTTTTCGCGGGTCTCTCTTGTCCAGGTTCTTATAGAATTTCTTCTTGGTGTGGCGGAATTCCGCGAGAAAAGTGTCCCGGCTCTTGGGTTTGATGTCATTTCGGCTTCTCTTCCTTTGGCCCTCCTCTTCAGTGTGCCTCCTCCGTTTCTTGGTGACGTTTGGAGGGTCCTGGTTCCTGCTGGCGTCGAAGTGGAAATTGGCCTCCTCTTGAGTGTGCCTCCTCCGTTTCTTGGTGATGTTTGGAGGGTCCTGGTTCATGCTGGCGTCGAAGCGGAAGTTGGTCCCAACGAGCTGAGTGTCCGTCGAGATCCCGCGTCGCTGTCTTCGCGAGCTCTTCGGCCTCCGAGATTATTCCAACACTTGAGCTCAGTCGCCATGATCATCAACACATTCAATCTCATTACGTTCAGCTATTCCATTATTCTTGGTCAATGGATGTGTATGAGTATAGTAATGGTGATAATCCTTGTGTGTATATGAACACAATTGTTATTATAATAACCATTATGTGAATGTCAATATAGTTGTGATAAATAATGTGCACATATGAATATAATTTTCATTAACAACGTTGTAGTGGTTTGCAATAGACAAGAGTAGAGTAT
>NC_134808.1:49320636-49335636 GCF_046742065.1 Oratosquilla oratoria
GTCTGCCTTCAGGAAGCTGCAGATTGCAGAAGCAGTTTCTATTACTTGCCAGCGCCCTACCATCAACATACAGCAAGCTGCCGATTTTATTCTCCCTTCCGCGCGCCCTCTGAAGAATAACCCCCTCCAGGAACAACAAGCCCTTAGACAGCAGCAGCCCCACGAACAAGTGAAACATGTCCAGCTAGTTAATCAGCGCCTAGGACCAATAACCAGAGCAGCAGCAACTCAGGCCAGAGCTTCCAGACATAATCCCACCACCTTGGCTCCCGAACAAAACCCCACCCCCTAAGCTCCCAGACAAAATCCCACCCTCTTGGTGCCCAGACATAATCCCACCCTCTTGGCTCCCAGACAAAATCTCACCCTCTTGGCTCCCAGGCAAAATTCCACCCTCTTGGGTCCCAGACAAAATCCCACCCCCTTGCCTCCCGGACAAAATCTCATGCTGCCCCTCTCGGCCAGTGAGGGGCCAGTATTCCGTCTGAGCTAGGCAGGCCGAGCCTTATTCTTCCTCCACCCAGTCTCTCATATATATATATACATATATATATATATATATATATATATATATATATATATATATATATATATATATACATATATATATATATACCTTTTGGGCAAAGTCTTTCTCTTAAACGTTATTTGTGACGTGGGAAGAAGATACAGTACCCACTAAAGGACTCAAAATAGTAACAAGCCATTTGGACAAATTGTAAGTGACGGATCCTGTGGAACTGATGATAGGTCTAACTGGATAACCAGGTTTGTGGGTCTTAATCAATCCATACATGTAAGGCAAGGAAGGGGACAAAGAAGAAAAATGTTTTATCAGGTGTTCATGCCCTTTCAGAATCTTTTTAACATTCCGATTAAACTCACTGTTTACAGATTCAAGCGGGTTTTTAGTAAGTTTTGTATTTGTTTCACTTTATCCCAATTGTGTTCCCATTTTTTCAATGTAATATAATTTGTTAATAATGGCAATGCAATTACTTTTATCAGCTCTTATTCCCCAGTGGTTTTTTCTGCATATATATATATATATATATATATATATATTATATATATATATATATATATATATATATATACATATTTATATATACATATATATATATATATATATATATATATATGTCTATATGTTATATATGTCTATGTATATATTGATATAAATGTATATATATATATATATATATATATATATATATACATATATATATATATGTGTATATATATGTATATATAATATATATACATAATATAAATATATATATATACATATATATGTATATATACCTATATATATATATATTTATATATATATATATATATATGTATATATATACAGTATATGTATGTATGTATATATGTATATATATACATATATAAATATATATATGTATACATATATATATATAAGTATATATGTGTGTGTGTTTGTGTATGTGTGTGTGTGTGTGTGTGTGTGTGTGTGCTTTCATGCATTCATTTGTGAGACGAAAGACTTCTTATATGTACATGTATATATATATATATATATATATATACATATATATATATATATATATATATATATACATATATGTATATATATATATATATATATATATATATATATATATATCTAGTTCTACTTTTTGTATTTTTTTTTAAGACATTCTGTGTCTTGAGGTGGTCTTATTGTCTCTATTGAGATCTGAGGTGATTTCTCCGTAGGAGGTCATTTGTGGTACCGGAGCGCCATTTCCATTTTGCAAACAGGACTCCAAAGCGGAGAACCCGTAGCGACTCCATCAACTTGTTGGTATTTTTCTCCACGTGGGCAGGTAAAGGGTACCTCATTTGTGCAACACATTAGCGTGCCAAGGAGTGTGGACTCTGGGATGGCTATGTTGAGAGTACTGTCCTTGTGTTAAACAAGGTCAATCATGTAGTTGATAGTGCGATCAATTGAAATGTTTGTCAATAGCTTTTCTACGTCCATCGAAGCTATGATACCATTGGCACTATTTTCCTTCGGGATATCCAAAAATTCGGTTGCGAAGTTTAAGCAGTAGGTAGCAGGGACGTATGGGGTCAGTGTGTTGCACAGTTGTTTAGCTATGTTGTAGGTTGGGGATGGGATTTGAGATATAATGGGTCTGAGCTTGTATCAATTGGCATCCTGCAAGTATGTTTTCCAACATTCCTTTTTATTTACTCACTCATTATATCATTCGTGTACTTGCCCATTTAGTTATTAGGTAGTCTGTTCATTAGATCACTTGCTTCCTTATTCAAACATTTATTTATATATTTAATTATATACTTGTCTGTCTCTCTGTCGGTTTGTTTTCTGCATCCTATCTTCTTACATAACGAAAAAAAATCTTCTGTCGGCATACTCTACTCTTGTCTATTGCAAACCACTGCAACGTTGTTAATAAAAATGATATTCATATGTGCACATTATTTATCACAACTATATTGACATTCACAAAATGGTTATTATAATAACAATTGTGTTCATATACACATAAGGATTATGGCCATTACTATACTCATGCACAGCCATTGACCAAGAATAATGGAATATATGAACGTAATGAGATTGAATGTGTTGGTGGCCATGGCGACTGAGCTCAAGTGTTGAAATCATCTCGGAGGCCGAAGAGCTCGCGAAGACGGCGACGCGGGATCTCGATGGACACTCAGCTCGTTGGGACCAACTTCCGCTTCGACGCCAGCATGAACCAGGACCCTCCAAACATCACCAAGAAACGGAGGAGGCACACTCAAGAGGAGGGGCAACACAAGAGAAGCCGGAATGACATCAAACCACCCAAGAGCCGGGACACTTTTCTCGCGGAATTCCGCCGCGCCTAGAAGAAATTCTATAAGAACCTGGACAAGAGAGACCCGCGAAAAGATCTTCGCTTCTTTGTCATGCACACAGAAATGATGAAGAGATTCAGTAATCACATAAAAGGCATTAAACAGAAGCGAGATCAAGGAGTACAACTTACTCGCAACAACGCCTTTCTGGAATCCAAAAAGAAGAAAAGAAAATTGTTTCGACGACCAGCCGGCTTCTCTCCTGTTGCCCGATAAATCAACTTGGTCGCGAGTGTCCCCGGCTCTTTACGGATCTTTAGGCATCAATTTCTTCTAATTTTGCCTTCCAAGTCATCGTTGAAGAACGAAAATGTTCTCTTTTCTCACAGTTTCCTGTAACATTCGTGTCCAGTACTCCAACTGCTCTGCTTTGCATCAGTGAAAATAAGCAGGAAACATTATTCAAAAACTTGAGTAGATTCGCCAGGAGCGTCAATGACCTCCAGCCAGGTCTTCTTCTTTTTTGAACAAAGTGATTTCAAAACGTTCTACCAACTCTTTTGTTTCGCACAGTAATCTTGTGCGCTTGAACAATTCTAGTAACACTTATATGTACAAGAAAGTACTTAATTTAACTATTTCGTATGGTGTATACAGTATACGCCAAAGTCCTTTCATGGAAATTGCAAAGATTTTTTTACGTGCATGTGCGCGCGCGCACTCACACACACACACACACACACACACTCAGAGATTCCTGTAACCTCAGTAAAATCGTGTGCCATTAGCCAGAACCTCAAATTTGGATGAGTGGAAGCTGATGGGTTGTGGCGACAATTTTGGCCCTTTCACAAAGGATTACAAAGGCGGAGCATGCCGACAGGAGACCTTTTGATCCATATCTAGGTCGGATGCGAAAAGAAAATCATATTAATAATAAAATAATAAATAAAAACTATGATAATGTAAATAACAAATAAAATACATAATTAAATGCATAGGTATAGTTAAATAATAAACAAAGAGGTAAATAGTAAATAATACTAAATTGACATATAACTAATAATGATAACAAAACAAAAACAAATAATATAAGATAGATTATAATCATTACAGCATCTTACTTAGGTATTTATCTAAATGATTCTTAAAGCTTCGAACTGAACTACATTGGACTACCTGTGCAGGAAGTTTATTCCATTCATTAACTACACGGTTGGCAAAGTTGTTTCTACCTACTTCCAAATTGAATCTATTTCCGGACAGTTTGAGACCATTGTTTCTTGTCTGATTCTCATTCAATGTAAAAATTTGGTCACTTTTGATGTTGTCAATTCCCTTTAGAATTTTAAAGACCTGTATCAAGTCACCTCTGAGGCCACGCTTTTTTAGGGAAAACAGGTTGATATGTTTTAGTCGATTTTCGTATGATTTATTTTTGATATTTGGAATCCGTTTTGTGGCTCGCCGTTGTACTTTTTCCAGTCTGTCAATGTCTTTAATGAGATTCGGTGACCATACGGAAACAGCATATTCCAAATGTGGACGAACTAACGATTTATATAGCTTGTTAATGAGTGATGGACTTTTGAAATCAAAAGATCGCGCAATCAGTCCTAGAATCTTATTTGCTTTCTCAGAGGCTGAAATACACTGCTTGGATGATTTGAAGTCGTTACTGATAATTACGCCGAGATCTTTTTCACTATCCACTTTTGTTAACGAATTTCCAAATAATTTGTAATCGTACTTACTGTTATTTTTACCTATGTGCATTACCTTGCATTTACTTGTGTTAAATTTCATTAGCCACTTCTCAGACCATTGGTGTAATTTATCTAAATCTTCTTGAATATCTAATTGGTTTGAGTGATCATTTGCCACTCCGCACAGTTTTGTATCATCAGCAAATTTGGAAACAGTTGATTTTAGTCCGTGGTCTATATCATTTATATATACTATGAATAGAAGTGGTCCAAGAACGGAACCCTGAGGAACTCCACTTGCAACACTTTTCCATCTAGAAGTTTTTCCATTTAAAACAACTCTCTGTTTTCGACCATTCAACCAATTACTAGTCCAACCTAATAGGCTACCACTTATTCCATGTAAAGCTAATTTAGTAAGTAGTCTTTCGTGTGGGACGGTATCAAAAGCTTAGTGAGCGTATTTTGAAATATTTCCCACATCTGATCTACAGGTCTTTCGTTTAATTTTGCCTCCCAATCTGTAAGCTGAAGCCCCTGACGTAGTCCTATGAACTGAGCTTTACTGAAATCGTGTATTTTAGAAACACAAGTATCTATTCTAAAATTGTTTAGGAGTTTGAATGTAACTAGGTTGTGATCGCTATTTGCAACAGATTCACCAACTTGTACATCAGTTACCATGCTTTCGCGGCTAGTGATCACAAGACGTTCCTCTCCTTGCAAATTAAGTACTTTCTTGTACATATATAAGTGTTACTAGAATTGTTCAAGCGCACAAGATTACTGTGCGAAACAAAAGAGTTGGTAGAACGTTTTGAAATCTCTTTGTTCAAAAAAGAAGAAGACCTGGCTGGAGGTCATTGACGCTCCTGGCGAATCTACCGAAGTTTTTGAATAATGTTTGCTGCTTATTTTCACTGATGCAAAGCAGAGCAGTTGAAGTACTGGACACGAATGTTACGAGAAGGAGCAGTGAGAAAAGAGAACATTTTCGTTCTTCAACGATGACTTGGAAGGCAAAATTAGAAGGAATTGATGCCTAAAGATCCGTAAAGAGCCGGGGACACTCGCGACCAAGTTGATTTATCGGGCAACAGGAGAGAAGCCGGCTGGTCGTCGAAACAATTTGATTTTCTTCTTTTTTTTATCACAGAAAGGCGCGTTGTTGCGAGTAAGTTGTACTTCTTGATCTCGCTTCTGTTTAAGGCCTTTATCTCGCTTCAGTTTAAGGCCTTTGATGTGCTTTCTGAATCTCTTCATCATTTCTGTGTGCATGACAAAGAAGCGAAGATCTTTTCGCGGGTCTCTCTTGTCCAGGTTCTCATAGAATTTCTTCTAGGCGCGGCGGAATTCCGCGAGAAAAGTGTCCCGGCTCTTTGGTTTGATGTCATTCCGTCTTCTCTTCCTTTGCTCCTCCTCTTCAGTGTGCCTCCTCCGTTTCTTTGTGGTGTTTGGAGGGTCCTGGTTCATGCTGGCGTCGAAGTGGAAATTGGCCTCCTCTTGAGTGTGCCTCCTCCGTTTCTTGGTGATGTTTGGAGGGTCCTGGTTCATGCTGGCGTCGAAGCGGAAGTTGGTCCCACCGAGCTGAGTGTCCATCGAGATCCCGCGTCGCCGTCTTCGTGAGCTCTTCGGCCTCCGAGATTATTCCAACACTTGAGCTCAGTCGCCATGACCACCAACACATTCAATCTCATTACGTTCATATATTCCATTATTCTTGGTCAATGGGTGTGCATGAGTATAGTAATGGCCATAATCCTTGTGTGTATATGAACACAATTGTTATTATAATGACCATTGTGTGAATGTCAATATAGTTGTGATAAATAATGTGCACATAAGAATATAATTTTCATTAACAACGTTGCAGTGGTTTGCAATATACAAGAGTAGAGTATGCCGACAGAAGATTTTTTTTCGTTATGTAAGAAGATAGGATGCAGAAAACAAACCGACAGAGACAGACAAGTATATAAATAAATGTTTGAATAAAGAAACAAGTGACCTAATAAATAGACTACCTAATAACTAAATGGGCAAGTACACGAATTACATAATAAATGAATAAATAAAAAAGAATGTTGGAAATCATACTTGCAGGAGGCCAGTTGATACAAGCTCAGACCCATCATATCTCAAATCCCATCCCCAACCTACAACATAGCTTAACAACTGTGCAACACACTGACCCCATACGTCCCTGCTACCTACTGCTTAAACTTCGCAACCGACTTTTTGGATATCCTGAAGGCAAATAGTGCCAATGGTATCATAGCTTCGATGGACGTAGAAAAGCTATTGACACATTCCAACTGATCGCACTATTAACTACATGATTGACCTTGTTTAACACAAGGACAGTACTCTGAACATAGCCATCCCAGAGTCCACACTCCTTGGCACGCTAATGTGTTGCACAAATGAGGTACCCTTTACCTGCCCACACGGAAAAAATTGCCAACAAGTTGATGGAGTCGCTACGGGTTCTCCGCTTTGGAGTCCTGTTTGCAAAATGGAAATCGCGCTCTGGTAGCACAAATGACCTTCTACGGAGAAATCACCTCAGATCTCAATAGAGACAATAAGACCACCTCAAGACACAAAGACAATGTCTTAAAAAAAATACAAAAAGCAGAACTAGCCACATATATATATTATATATGTATATATATATATATATATACATTTACATATAAGAAGTCTTTCTTCGCACACATGCATGCATGCACACACACACATACATACACATATATATTTACATATATATATATATATATATATATATACATATGTATTCGTAAAAGTGGGCAGTAATTCTTCTTTTATACATGTTGAAATAAATTTGACCGCAGCTTGGGCTAGAATCAACTTCTTGTTGATAGACTCAAGTTTTCTAATCAGAGATCTCGGCTCATCAGGGAGGCGGAATAAAATACTACCGTACAACGTTTCGCTCATCTTTGAGCATTTTCAAGTACAAAATGTATTTGGTACAAAGATGTTACAGTTTATATACAACTAAAGTGGTAATTCGGAGAGGTTTATATATATATATATATATATATATATATATATATATATACATATGTATATATTTATATGTAATTGGGAGAGGTTTATATATATATATATATATATATATATAAATTATATATATATATGTGTATATATATATATATATATATATATATATATATATATATATATATATTTATATATATATATTAGTATAAATGGGCAGTAAGTTTTCTTGTAGACATGTTCGATTGAAGACCAGAGCTAATTCAATATCCACTATCTTCTTAGTGATTTTCTCAATTTTTCTAATAGTTTGTTTGATTCTTGAGGGGAGGTCAAACACAATACTTCTGAGATCCATGATGTTATTGTAACGAAAAACATAACACAAAATATGAATACAAGCTTTCGGTTGAGTCATCCAACCATCTTCAGGTAAGTGAGATTACATATACAGAACAGGAGTTTAAATACAAGTAAAAAGGGGGGAACTAGGAGAGTTAGGAGTCTGGTACTGGACGGAGGTGAGGTCTTCGTATCAACAGGACGTCGCTGGACAGCTGGTCACGGTAGTCGGACGTTTGGGCCTTGTTGCCACGCAGCCTCGCTGTGTAGTTGTAAGGTACTAACTGTGTCTGTCTGTATATTAATGATAGGAGTGTATTGTGTAATGTAGACTTTCTAAGATGTGTAGTTTCTTGGTGTTGTTACATTGTTTAAGTATTTTTGTGTTGTTGACTAAATCTTGTCTGTGGTTTTGTTGTGTGGTTGTGTCATGTGTTTGCGTATGCTTCCTTCACGGGCGTGCATTGTGAGTCTCCTACTCACAGAGGTAGTGGTAACCTCAATGTAAGAAGCATTGGGGAGAAGTTTGCAACCTTCTTCTGGGCAGGAGAATTGGTATACCACATTAGTCTGTTTGAGGAGAAAGTTGTTTTTAGTCATGTTATTTTTCATGATAAGGTTAGAGACTTTTGTGTTTTTGTAGTATATGATGAGGGTCAATTTGTCGTGTGGGTTGGTGCATGTGACGTTACGTGCGAGGATGTCTTTGAGGACAGGTTCGTCTGTTTTGTGTGCTGGTGTCATTTGGTTTTTGTAATAAACTGTGTGTGTGGAATGTGCGTTGTTTTGTCCGTGTTGTGTTGTGTTGCGTGTGATGAAAAGTCTCGTCTCTTTGTCAATGAGAAAGTTGGGAAAACCGTTGTTAATGAGGATTTGTTAAACGCGCATTATTTCAGAGTGAAAATTTTCCAAGGAAGAGCAGTTTTTATATGCGCGTCGAAGGTATGCCCGAATGACACTGAGTTTGTACCGCTGGGGGCACTCGCTCGCTGCATTCAGGCATCTTCCGGTGTCAGTGTTTTTCCTGTAAACAGTGGTCGTGTATTTGTTATCTTGAGTGTGAATAAAGACGTCAAGGAAGGGAATTTTGTTGTGTATATTAAGTTCATATGTGAAGTGTAGTACAGAGGCTGCTTCCATGGCTAGCTGTAGGTCTTTCAGGTGGGACTCACTCCTAACTTCAGTAAAAATGTCGTCGACGTATCTACAGTAGGAAAAGGGTCTTAGGACGGGGTCTTGTAAGACTTTGTTCTCTAAATCACACATGTAGAATTCGGCAAAGGTACACCCTAAAGGTGAACCCATTGCTACTCCTTCCACTTGTAGATATAGCTGGCCGGATGGGCTTCGAAAGGGCGCTTCAGTTGTACAGGCTAGGAGAAGAAGCTTCAGTATTTCTTCCGGGATCTTAGGGGGATGTAATTCAGGGTGACGGTACACATTATTCAGGATTATATCTATTGTGGGAAGAATAGGAACATGGGAAAATAACGATTCCACATCGAGGGAAGCCATAATTCCTTGGGGTTGCTTGCTGTGTAGTATGTCAATAAAATCATCAGATGATTTTATGGAGTATTTCTTAGGAATGAAAGGGGTGATGATATGGCTGAGCTGTTTGGCGAGTCCATATGTAGGTGTAGTAATTTGTGAGATGATCGGGCGGAGAGGGGAGTTCGGCTTGTGAGTTTTGACGTTGCCGTAAATATAGCCTGGGGAGAATTCACCGGTAATGGGAGGGGTGTGGAGATGGTCCACGACTGCGTTATTAACAGTGATGAGTTTGTTAACCTGAACCTTAAGTTTGTTGGTGGGATCACTAGAAAATTTCTTGAATTTGGAAGTGTCGGAGAGGATGTGGTTAATTTTAGAGAAATACTCTTCTTTGTTAAGTAAGACATAAATGGAGGACTTATCAGCTCGTCGAATGACAAGGTTAGGGTTGTTGCGTAACTCAGAGGCGGCTTGTTTGAGTTGTGGAGTGAGGAGGGAACTATTTTTGTGACTGCGCCTTTTGGTGGTTTCAGCTAATAACTGGGGTTGTAAATCAGAGGAAATAGTAACCTTACCATCTTTCTGGAGTTGGAGGAGGGACTGAAGGAGGAGTTCCATCTCGGCAACCTTATCCGCTTTATCAAATTTTGGCTGCAGGTGACAGTTGAGACCAAGGTTGAGAAGTTCCTTTTGTGCTTCTGTCAGGATGTGGTCCGACAGGTTAATGTAACCTTCAGAGCGCAGTGGGAGAAGCAAGTGGCCTCCGTAGAGGCGGCTCAACTTTTTGATAGTTTTGTTTTCTACGATGCTCTTGCGATGTTGCTTGACGATGTCCAAAGTAGAAATGATGTTGCGTCGGACTTCGGATGTGAAGGAGAAGTCGTCAAAATGGTTCATTAAATCATTGAGCTTGTGTTGCTGGAAATCAAGCTGTTCGGTTTTGATAGTAATTTGCCGTTGGATCAGTTGTTTCCTGTATTCCAAGGTCAGAGGTTCGTTTCTGGCTGCCGGGTCATGGGTGTTGACATTAGTATAAATGGGCAGTAAGTTTTCTTGTAGACATGTTTGATTGAAGACCAGAGCTAATTCAATATCCACTATCTTCTTAGTGATTTTCTCAATTTTTCTAATAGTTTGTTTGATTCTTGAGGGGAGGTCAAACACAATACTTCCGAGATCCATGATGTTATTGTAACGAAAAACATAACACAAAATATAGATACAAGCTTTCGGTTGAGTGAAGGAAGCATACGCAAACACATGACACAAACACACAACAAAACTCCAAACAGACAAGATTTAGTCAACAACACAAAAATACTTAAACAATGTAACAACACCAAGAAACTACACATCTTAGAAAGAGTCTACATTACACAATACACTCCTATCATTAATATACAGACAGACACAGTTAGTACCTTACAACTACACAGCGAGGCTGCGTGGCAACAAGGCCCAAACGTCCGGCTACCGTGACCAGCTGTCCAGCGACGTCCTGTTGATACGAAGACCTCACCTCCGTCCAGTACCTGACTCCTAACTCTCCTAGTTCCCCCCTTTTTACTTGTATTTAAACTCCTGTTCTGTATATGTAATCTCACTTACCTGAAGATGGTTGGATGACTCAACCGAAAGCTTGTATTTATATTTTGTGTTATGTTTTTCGTTACAATAACATCATGGATCTCGGAAGTATTGTGTTTGACCTCCCCTCAAGAATCAAACAAACTATTAGAAAAATTGAGGAAATCACTAAGAAGATAGTGGATATTGAATTAGCTCTGGTCTTCAATCGAACATGTCTACAAGAAAACTTACTGCCCATTCATATCAATATATATATATATCTATAAAGTAATGTCGTAACACATTCGTAAAGATTCAACAAAAACCCACAGTGGGTTTTTGTTGAATATATATATATATATATATATATATATATATATATATATATACACATATATATAAATATATATATATATGTATATATATATATATATATAAACCTCTCCCAATTACATATAAATATATATATATATATATATATATATATATATATATATATATATATATATATATGATGGGCCGAGATCTCTGATGATTAGAAAACTTGAGTCTATCAACAAGAAGTTGATTCTAGCCCAAGCTGCGGTCAAATTTATTTCAACATGTATAAAAGAAGAATTACTGCCCACTGTTACGAATACATACCTATATATATGTGCATGTATGTGTGTGTGTGTGCATCCATGTGTGCGAAGAAAGACTTCTTTTATGTACATGTATATATATATATATATATATATATATATATATACATATATAATATATATATGTGGCTAGTTCTGCTTTTTGTATTTTTTAAGACATTCTCTTTGTGTGTTGAGGTGGTCTTATTGTCTCTATTGAGATCTGAGGTGATTTCTCCGTAGGAGGGCATTTGTGCTACCAGAGCGCGATTTCCATTGTGCAAATAGGACTCCAAAGCGGAGAACCCGTAGCGACTCCATCCACTTGTTGGTATTTTTCTCCACGTGGGCAGGTAAAGGGGGGTACCTCATTTGTGCAACACATTAGCGTGCCAAGGAGTGTGGACTGGGGTGGCTATGTTGGGAGTAATGTCGTTGTGGTAAACACGGTCCATTATGTAGTTGATAGTGCGATCAATTCTAGTAACGCTTATATAACACTCCAAACGTTCTACCAACTCTTTTGTTTCGCACATTAATCTTGTGCCTTTGAACAATTCTAGTAACACTTATATATGTACAAGAAAGTACTTAATTTGCAAGGAGAGGAACGCCTTGTGATCACTAGCCGCGAAAGCATGGTAACTGATGTACAAGTTGGTGAATCTGTTGCAAATAGCGATCACAACCTAGTTAGATTCAAACTCCTAAACAATTTTAGAATAGATACTTGTGTTTCTAAAATACCCGATTTCAGTAAAGCTCAGTTCATAGGACTACGTCAGGAGCTTCAGCTTACAGATTGGGAGGCAAAATTGAACGAAAGACCTGTAGATCAGATGTGGGAAATATTTCAAAATACGCTCACTAAGATGATTCAAACTTACATTCCAAAGTGGCTCGATAAAGAAACTGAAAAAAGTATTGCTAAAAAGAGACAGGCTTATAAGAAATATAAGTGCTCGGGTGCATCTAATGACTATGAAAGTTATGTATCAATACAGAGAGATTTAAAAAAGACAATAAGAAAAAGAAAACGACAATATGAAATGAACATCGCTGATAAATCCAAAGAGAATCCCAAAGAATTCTATAGTTACATTAGAGATAAAAAGGTTGTTAGGAATCACATTGGTCCACTATTATCTGCTGACGGTCATCTTGAATATTCAAATGAAGGAATGTGTAATATCTTAAACAATTATTTTAGCTCGGTATTCGTAAACGAAACACCTCAAGGTGAATTCCAAACTGAAACCTGTGAAAAGTCTAGGGTAAACTTACTACGGTAAATATAACAAAAGAAAAAATTAAAAGGTGTATAGACAAACTCAAAGTTAATAAAACACCAGGGCCTGACGGTTGGCATCCAAGAATCTTAAAGAAAATGAAAAATGTGATTGTTGTTCCATTAGAAATTATTTTCAAGAAATCCATCATATCCGGAGATGTCCCAAGAGAATGGAAACTAGCTAACGTTACTTCCATATTAAAAAAAGATGACAAAAAGAAACCAAATAACTAAAGGTCTATAAGTTTGACTTCAATCGTAGGAAAAAAACGATGGAAACTATCATCAGAGATGCTATCGAACATCATTTAGAAAGTAACCGTTTGATAAATGATAGCCAGCATGGTTTCAGACGGAAACGTTCTTGCGTGACTAACTTACTCGAATTCTACAATACAGTTATCTCCAATTATGACACAAGAAACAATATACATTTAGTATATCTAGACTTTGCAAAAGCTTTTGATACCGTCCCACACGAAAGACTACTTACTAAATTAGCTTTGCATGGAATAAGTGGTAGCCTATTAGGTTGGACTAGTAATTGGTTGAATGGTCGAAAACAGAGTTGTTTTAAATGGAAAAACTTCTAGATGGAAAAGTGTTGCAAGTGGAGTTCCTCAGGGTTCCGTTCTTGGACCACTTCTATTCATAGTATATATAAATGATATAGACCACGGACTAAAATCTACTGTTTCCAAATTTGCTGATGATACAAAACTGTGCGGAGTGGCAAATGATCACTCAAACCAATTAGATATTCAAGAAGATTTAGATCAATTACAGCAATGGTCTGAAAAGTGGCTAATGAAATTTAACACAAGTAAATGCAAGGTAATGCACATAGGTCAAAATAACAGTAAGTACGATTACAAGTTATTTGGAAATTCGTTAACAAAAGTGGATAGTGAAAAAGATCTCGGCGTAATTATCAGTAACGACCTCAAATCATCCAAGCAGTGTATTTCAGCCTCTGAGAAAGCAAATAAGATTCTAGGACTGATAGCGCGATCTTTTGATTTCAAAAGTCCATCACTCATTAACAAGCTATATAAATCGTTAGTTCGTCCACATTTGGAATATGCTGTTTCCGTATGGTCACCGAATCTCATTAAAGACATTGACAGACTGGAAAAAGTACAACGGCGAGCCACAAAACGGATTCCAAATATCAAAAATAAATCATACGAAAATCAGCTAAATCATATCAATCTGTTTTCCCTAAAAAAGCGTAGACTCAGAGGTGACTTGATGCAAGTCTTTAAGATTCTAAAGGGAATTGATAACATCAAAAGCGACAAATTTTCCACACTGAATGAGAATCCGACCAGAAACAATGGTATAAAACTGTCCGAAAATAGATTCAATTTGGAAGTAGGTAGAAACAACTTTGCCAACCGAGTAGTTAATGAATGGAATAAACTTCCTGCACAGGTAGTGCAATGTAGTTCAGTTCGAAGCTTTAAGAATCATTTAGATAAATACCTAAGTAAGATGCTGTAATGATTATAATTTATCTTATATTATTTGTTTTTGTTTTGTTATCATTTGTCTGTCTGATTTTCATTTATTATTAGTTATATGTCAATTTATTATTATTTACTATTTACCTCTTTGTTTATTATTTAACTATACCTATGCATTTATTTATGTATTTTATTTGTTATTTACATTATCATAGTTTTTATTTATTATCTTATTATTAATATGATTTTCTTTTAGCATCCGACCTGGATATGGATCAAAAGGTCTCCTGTCGGCATGCTCCGCCTTTGTAATCCTTTGTGAAAGGGCCAAAATTGTCGCCACAACCTGTCAGCTTCCACTCATCCAAATTTGAGGTTCTGGCTAATGGCACACGATTTTACTGAGGTTAGAGGAATCTCTGAGTGTGTGTGTATGAGTGCGCGCGCGCACATACACGTAAAAAAATCTTTGCAATTTCCATGAAAGGACTTTGGCGTATACTGTATACACTGTACGAAATAGTCAAATTAAGTACTTTCTTGTACATATAAAAGTGTTCCTAGAGTTGTTCAAGCGCACAAGATTACTGTGCGAAACAAAAGAGTTGGTAGAACGTTTTGAAATCACTTTGTTGAAAAAAGAAGAAGACCTGGCTCGAGGT
>NC_134808.1:49340636-49348136 GCF_046742065.1 Oratosquilla oratoria
AAGTTGGTGAAGTCATCTGTGATATTATAGGCCTAAGGGGATTGTCAGGTTTATGGGTCTTAACGGTCCCATAGCAATAACCAGCCTTAAAATCTTAGGCCTTAGGCTGGGATGGAGTCGAGGTTTTACACACGGGATTAAGGAGAGATATGAGGAAGACTGTTGAAGCTGCCTACATTAATTATTATGAAAATATCAATGAAAAAGAAGGTTTTGTTTGTTTGTCAAAGGCAGCAAGTTAATTAATTATAAATACAATTGGGAAACGTATGCATGATACGGGAAAGGGAAACCCCAGACAGCCAGCGGGATGACCTGTCCATGTTCCCGTCCTCGGATGTATAAATGCGTGGTCCAAACTGTTTGTAGACAGCTTACTGAAGAAGACCGAGTCGGTCTTCCTCCTCCCAGTCTCTCATCTGTCTAAACCATTCATCACACACACACACACACACACACACACACACACATATATATATATATATATATATATATATATATATATATATATATATATATATACAAATATATATATATACATATATATATATATACATATATATATATATGTGTGTGTGTGTGTGTGTGTGTGTGTGTGTATGAATATATGTATTTATACATTATATATATATATATATATATATATATGTATATATATATATATATATATATATATAGTTTATAACTAAGATGCAGTCAAGTGTCCTAAGGGTAGTGCAGGTGTGGGTTGAGGTGATGGAGAAAGAGGGTAACGTTGAGGAGGAGGTGGGGGGGTGGGGAGATTGAGAAGGAGGAGGTAAATGGGGATGAAGGGGAGGGGGAGGGGGAGGAGAAAGGAGGTGACGGACAAAATTCCCTAACCCGGCCCGTGTTACGAGTGAAGAATTAAACAATGGTATGCTAGATACCATGTTTGACTGAATATTAATAAGCGGGATCCTGTCTCTGATGCATATTGCCTCCAGCAGTTGTAGCCGTCTGGAGTCCTTACAGAATCCAACGACTTTGGTGGAGTTAACCAAAGTTTCCCTATTGATATCTTGGTCGACGTGTTGTCTATGGTGTTGTTTGATACCTCCTTCTTGCTGACGCATTGCCAAGCTTCTGATATATTGTATTAGGTCATTGGGGGCAAAGATCCAAAGCGGAAACTTAGGGGATGAGAGAACAAACACTTATGCAACAGAAAATAACGGGAAGACGATGGCGATGGGCAGGCCACGTGGTAAGAATGAGCCAAGAGAGGAATCCACACCAAGTTTTAAACGGGACACTTGTAGGAGGGAGACCGCTAGGAGGACCCCGATGCGGGTGGGATGACAATTATGTCCAAGACGTTGAACGAACAACTAACTTGTGGGAAGGAAACCCGACAGAGGAGGAATGGCAGGAGATCGCAGACGACACAGAGATCGATGATGCAGAGGCTGCTTGCCGAAGGCGGTCACGGGACTTCGGCCCCCAAGTACCACAAGAGTGAGTGTGAGTGAGTGAATCCAAATGGACTGTTAGCCAAGATTCCGTCTCCTTCCAAGTACTTCGGCCATCTGCTCCTTACAACTGTTGAAACATTCTGGATCTTGTTGTGGTACTGCAGGTCAAGAACACCAGCCTAGGTCTCACTGCCTCCTCCTCTCTGCTTCCCCCCTTAGGGCACACACATTGGCCGATTTCTAGTGTGTGCGTGCGTGTGTGTGTGTGTGTGTGTGCGTGAATGCGAATAAAAACCTCTTACATGTATACGTGTGTACATATATATATATATATATATATATATATATATATATATATATATATATATATATTGCTAGTTCTGCTTTTTGTATTTTCTTTAAGACATTCTCTTTGTGTCTTAAGGTGGTCTTATTGTCTCTATTGAGATCTGAGGTGATTTTTCCGTAGGAGATCATTTGTGCTACCAGAGCGCGATTTCCATTTTGCAAACAGGACTCCAAAGCGGAGAACCCATAGCGACTCCATCAACTTGTTGGTATTTTTCTCCACGTGGGCAGGTAAAGGGGGGTAGCCTAC
This sequence comes from Oratosquilla oratoria, assembly GCF_046742065.1. Taxonomy (NCBI): domain Eukaryota; kingdom Metazoa; phylum Arthropoda; class Malacostraca; order Stomatopoda; family Squillidae; genus Oratosquilla; species Oratosquilla oratoria. Next base: position 49,342,668 of record NC_134808.1, read on the forward strand.
CTCTTTTATGCAACACATTAGCATGTCACGGAGTGTGGACTCTGGGATGGCTATGTTGGGAGTAATGTCGTTGTGGTAAAAAAGGTCAATTATGTAGTTGATAGTGCGATCAATTGAAATGTTTGTCAATAACTTTTCTACGTCCAACGAAGCTCTGATACCATTGGCACTATTTACCTTCAGGATATCCACAAAGTCGGTTGCGGAGGTTAAGCAGTAGGTAGCAGGGACGTATGGGGTCAGTATGTTGCACAGTTGTTTAGCTATGTTGTAGGTTGGGGATGATTTCCAACATTCCTTTTTATTTATTCATTTATTATATCATTCGTGTACTTGTCCATTTAGTTATTAGGTAGTCTATTCATTAGATCACTTGTTTCTTTATTCAAACATTAATTTATCTATTTATTTATATACTTGTCTGTCTCTATGTTTCTTTATTCAAACATTTATTTATATAATTTTTTATATACTTGTATGTCTCTATGTTGTTTTGTTTTATGCATCCTATATTCTTACATAACTAAATAAAATCTTCTATCGGCATACTCTACTCTTGTCTATTGAAAACCACTGCAACGTTGTTAATAAAAATGATATTCATATGTGCACATTATTTATCACAACTATATTGACATTCACACAATGGTTATTATAATAACAATTGTGTTCATATACACACAAGGATTATGGCCATTACTATACTCATGCACACCCATTGACCAAGAATAATGAAACAGCTGAACGTAATGAGCTTGAATGTGTTGGTGGTCATGGCGACTGAGCTCAAGTGTTGGAATAATCTCGGAGGCCGAAGAGCTCACGAAGACGGCGACGCGGGATCTCGATGGACACTCAGGTCGGTGGGACCAACTTCCGCTTCGACGCCAGCATGAACCAGGACCCTCCAAACATCACAAAGAAACGGAGGAGGCATACTGAAGAGGAGGCCAATTTCCACTTCGACGCCAGCATGAACCAGGACCCTCCAAACATCACAAAGAAACGGAGGCACACTGAAGAGGAGGGGCACAACAAGAGAAGACGGAATGACACCAAACCCAAGAGCCGGGACACTTTTCTCGCGGAATTCCGCCGCGCCAAGAAGAAATTCTATAAGAACCTGGACAAGAGAGACCCGCGAAAAGATCTTCGCTTCTATGTCATGCACACTGAAATGATGAAAACATTCAGAAAGCACATCAAATGCCTTAACCTGAAGCGAGATAAAAAAGTACAACTTACTCGCAACAACGCCTTTGTGGAATCAAAAACGAAGAAAATCAAATTGTTTCGACGACCAGCCGGCTTCTCTCCTGTTGCCCGATAAATCAACTTGGTCGCGAGTGTCCCCGGCTCTTTACGGATGATCAGGCATCAATTCCTTCTAATTTTGCCTTCCAAGTCATCGTTCAAGAACGAAAATGTTCTCTTTTCTCACTGCTCCTTCTAACATTCGTGTCCAGTACTTCAACTGCTCTGCTTTGCATCAGTGAAAATAAGCAGGAAACATTATTCAAAAACTTCGGTAGATTCGCCAGGAGCGTGAATGACCTCCAGCCAGGTCTTCTTCTTTTTTCTACAAGGGATTTCAAAACGTTCTACCAACTCTTTTGTTTCGCACAGTAATCTTGTGCGCTTGAACAACTCTACAGCAGTAACACTTATATGTACAAGAAAGTACTTAATTTGACTATTTCGTATGGTGTATACAGTATACGCCAAAGTCCTTTCATGGAAATTGCAAAGATTTTTTTACGTGCATGTGAGCGCGCGCACTCACACACACACACACTCACACTTACACTCAGAGATTCCTCTAACCTCAGTAAAATCGTCTGCCATTAGCCAGAACCTCAAATTTGGATGAGTGGAAGCTGATGGGTTGTGGCGACAATTTTGGCCCTTTCACAAAGGATTACAAAGGATTACAAAGGCGGAGCATGGCAACAGGAGACCTTTTGATCCATATCTAGGTCGGATGCGAAAAGAAAATCATATTAATAATAAAATAATAAATAAAAACTATGATAATGTAAATAACAAATAAAATACATAAATAAATGCATAGGTATAGTTAAATAATAAACAAAGAGGTAAATAGTAAATAATAATAAATTGACATATAACTAATAATAAATAAAAATCAGACAGACAAATGATAACAAAACAAAAACAAATAATATAAGATAAATTATAATCATTACAGCATCTTACTTAGGTATTTATCTAAATGATTCTTAAAGCTTCGAACTGAACTACATTGCACTACCTGTGCAGGAAGTTTATTCCATTCATTAATTACACGGTTGGCAAAGTTGTTTCTACCTACTTCCAAATTGAATCTATTTCCGGACAGTTTGAGACCATTGTTTCTTGTCTGATTCTCATTCAATGTAAAAATTTGGTCACTTTTGATGTCAATTCCCTTTAGAATTTTAAAGACCTGTATCAAGTCACCTCTGAGTCTACGCTTTTTTAGGGAAAACAGATTGATATGTTTTAGTGGATTTTCGTATGATTTATTTTTGATATTTGGAATCCGTTTTGTGGCTCGCCGTTGTACTTTTTGCAGTCTGTCAATGTCTTTAATGAGATTCGGTGACCATACGGAAACAGCATATTCCAAATGTGGACGAACTAACGATTTATATAGCTTGTTAATGAGTGATGGACTTTTGAAATCAAAAGATCGCGTAATCAGTCCCAGAATCTTATTTGCTTTCTCAGAGGCTGAAATACACTGCTTGGATGATTTGAGGTCGTTACTGATAATTACGCCGAGATCTTTTTCACTATCCACTTTTGTTAACGAATTACCAAATAACTTGTAATCGTACTTACTGTTATTTTTACCTATGTGCATTACCTTGCATTTACTTGTGTTAAATTTCATTAGCCACTTTTCAGACCATTGGTGTAATTGATCTAAATCTTCTTGAATATCTAATTGGTTTGAGTGATCATTTGCCACTCCGCACAGTTTTGTATCATCAGCAAATTTGGAAACATTAGATTTTAGTCCATGGTCTATATCATTTATATATACTATGAATAGAAGTGGCCCAAGAACGGAACCCTGAGGAACTCCACTTGCAACACTTTTCCATCCAGAAGTTTTTCCATTTAAAACAACTCTCTGTTTTCGACCATTCAACCAATTACTAGTCCAACTTAATAGGCTACCACCTATTCCATGTAAAGCTAATTTAGTAAGTAGTATTTCTTGGAAGACGGTATCAAAAGCTCTTGCAAATTCTAGATATCTTAAATCTATATTGTTTCTTTTGTCATAATTTGAGATGACTGTGTTGTAGAATTTGAGTAAGTTAGTCACGCAAGAATATTTCCGTTGGAATCCATGCTGGCTATCATTTATCAAACAGTTACTTTGTAAATGATGTTCGATAGCATCTCTGATGATAGTTTCCATTATTTTTGCTACGATTGAAGTCCAACTTATAGGCGTATAGTTATTTGGTTTCTTTTTGTCACCTTTTTTGAATATGGGAGTAACGTTAGCTAGCTTCCATTCTCTTGGGACATCTCCGGATATGATGGATTTCTTGAAAATAATTTCTAATGGAACAACAATCTCATTTTTAATTTCCTTTAAGATTCTTGGATGCCAACCGTCAGGGCCTGGTGTTTTATTAACTTTGAGTTTGTCTATACACCTTTTAATTTTTTCTTTTGTTATATTTACCGTAGTGAGTAAGTTTACCGTAGACTTTTCACAGGTTTCAGTTTGGAATTCACTTTGAGGTGTTTCGTTTACGAATACCGAGCTAAAATAATTGTGCTTATATGTCCGCTTGTGCATGCCTCTTCCTGTCTCCCCAAAGTAGTTTAGGTCACAGCCACCACATGGGATTCTGTAAACCATGCTGTTGTTATTATGATCATTTCTACTCTTACCTCTCACTACTTCACCTATCTTCGTACTGGATGTACTGGCGATCTTCAGCCCTGCTCTGCAGAGCAAATGTCCCAACTCTTCTGTGTGCTTGGAGTTTGGAACTACAATGAAGCCACCTTCCTTAGTTTCCTTTATCTCATCATTTCTCTTTTCCATTATTGTAAGCGCTATTTTCTTCAAACTATGGAGTAACCCTTCTGGATATTTTAGTCCTGAGAACACTTTAAAAATATATTTGATTTATCTGTCAATATGTTCTTCACTACATACCCGGAACGCTCTGAGAAAAAATCCAATTATTACTCCTCTCTTTATCCTTTCACTATGTGCCGAAAAGTAGTGGATGAGGTCATTTTTGTTGGTAGCTTTTTCCAAACTTAATTTGACTATTTCGTACGGTGTATACAGTATACGCCAAAGTCCTTTCATGGAAATTGCAAAGATTTTTTTACGTGTATGTGCGCGCGCGCACTCACACACACACACACACTCAGAGATTCCTCTAACCTCAGTAAAATCGTCTGCCATTAGCTAGAACCTCAAATTTGGATGAGTGGAAGCTGATGGGTTGTGGCGACAATTTCGGCCCTTTCACTTTGACAAGACGTTCCTCTCCTTGCAAATTAAGTACTTTCTTGTACATATATAAGTGTTACTAGAATTGTTCAAGCGCACAAGATTACTGTGCGAAACAAAAGAGTTGGTAGAACGTTTTGAAATCACTTTGTTCAAAAAAGAAGAAGACCTGGCTGGAGGTCATTGACGCTCGTGGCGAATCTACTCAAGTTTTTGAATCATGTTTGCTGCTTATTTTCACTGATGCAAAGCAGAGCAGTTGAAGTACAGTACTGGACACGAATGTTACGAGAAGGAGCAGTGAGAAAAGAGAACATTTTCGTTCTTCAACGATGACTTGGAAGGCAAAATTAGAAGGAATTGATGCCTGATAATCCGTAAAGAGCCCGCGACACTCGAGGCGAAGTTGATTTATCGGGCAACAGGAGAGAAGCCGGCTGGTCGTCGAAACAATTTGATTTTCTTCTTTTTTTTATCACAGAAAGGCGCGTTGTTGCGAGTAAGTTGTACTTCTTGATCTCGCTTCTGTTTAAGGCCTTTATCTCGCTTCAGTTTAAGACCTTTGATGTGCTTTCTGAATCTTTTCATCATTTCTGTGTGCATGACAAAGAAGCGAAGATCTTTTCGCGGGTCTCTGTTGTCTAGGTTCTCATAGAATTTCTTCTAGGCGCGGCGGAATTCCGCGAGAAAAGTGTCCCGGCTCTTGGGTGGTTTGATGTCATTCCGGCTTCTCTTGTTGTGCCCCTCCTCTTCCGTGTGCCTCCGTTTCTTTGTGGTGTTTTGAGGGTCCTGGTTCATGCTGGCGTCGAAGCGGAAGTTGGTCCCACCGAGCTGAGTGTCCATCGAGATCCCGCGTCGCTGTCTTCGTGAGCTCTTCGGCCTCCGAGATTATTCCAACACTTGAGCTCAGTCGCCACGACCACCAACACACTCAAGCTTATTACGTTCATATATTCCATTATTCTTGGTCAATG
>NC_134808.1:49353136-49368136 GCF_046742065.1 Oratosquilla oratoria
TTCTTTGAAAGACCTAAATCCCGCACTAAATCATTCAGTTCAGCCTGGGGAAGAGGCTTAGGGACGGGGAAAGGTTCAGTGTCTGAAGAACAGTCCTCCGATTGTGAACACTTTTCTGACAATTCACTGTCACAACTGTCTTGCTGGCTTGTATCATGTCCAATGTCTTTATCGTCCAATGAAGGCAAGCCTTTGAAAACTGGAACAGGTACTTCTTCAGAGTGCGGAATAGGCCGAATAGCTGAGGGAATGTTCGGATACGTAATCTTATGTCGGTTTTTCTTCCCAACACCCGTTGTGTTTATCATGCAGAAATAACAGTCAGTTACATGGTTGGTGGGTTCGCGCCAAATCATTGGAACTCCAAAAGGCAGACCTTTGCGTTTTCCTTTGGTCCAGTCTCGAAGCATTTCCTCACAATTGTGGCACACAACATGAGGAGCCCATTGCTTGTCTTGATCACCAAGATGAACTTCAAAATATGCCTTGTAGGCACGCTTGACGAACGAGGATATGTTACGTCTCTGACGATTGAGTGTGTAGCATCCACATATGTAGCAGAAGGCATCAGGCTTGTTTCTGCAATGATGTCTCATTCTGGAAGCCATGTTTGAACTGAAACAAAAGAAGAATGATCAAAATATCAGAAGCTATCTATATATATGGACGTTAAAATGCTTATACATGGTTTACGCAAGTTCACATATGTACAATTTCATTAACCTCAAATTGCATACAAACTAGAGCTTGTAGAGAAAAACTAATTTCAGATTTGAAATCAGCGCCTAAAACTCTTTCAAAATCCGTTAAAATATCCAATGCAACTCAAAGTTACTGAAAAAGTGTTCCCCTGTGTAATCTTTATGACAGTCACATGTAGGATTCGAACCCATTCCTTTCGGTCACCGTGGGATTACCTTCAGAGAGTCTTTACCCACTGCACCACAGAGACAATAAAAGCGCACACATACGCACACTCGTGCGCGCACACACACACACATATGCACACACATACACGCACACATACACACACACACACATAAGGGAAATCACAGCGAAGATCACCTGACTGGTATATACATACATGATTTGGTTTAACGTCACAAACTCCCCCTATCGGGAGGCTAGGACGGTGCCCCTTACAGTAGACTATTGTAGTGTGGAATTTAATAAACCATACCCTTGGTCCAACTCGCTCGAGCAGGGTTCGAATCGTCATCATCTCGACCTTCGCCGCAAGTAACGACGCCCTAACATATATACATACAATAAAGTAATGTCGTAGCACATTAGTAAAATAAACTTTTATCCCACCGTCGGAAAAGAAGACACTAACGTCGAAAGTTCTGTATATTTCGATCAGTAACTGTGATCCTCTTCAGCAGACGAGGATCACAGTTAGTGATCGAAATATACAGAACTTTCGACATCAGTGTCTTCTTTTCCGATGGTGGGATAAAAGTTTATTATACACACATACATACATACACACACACATACATACAAACATACATACAGGACCTTAGATCAAGGGTATCTTTACAGAGAGGGATGTCGGTTAGAACGGGTCAACAACCGACGAGGTCTTCATTCAGCAGCATTAGAGACCATGCTAGGTAACACAGTCACAGGATCGTGGATGAAAACTTTAAGGTAATTGAAAAAACAAATAACAACTATGATTTTTTCATATTGGAAGCCCTAGCCATTGTTAAACATTGCTCAACCCTAAATGAATATAACTCTAACATGCTCGCGTTCTTTTAGTGTATGATTGACTGTGTTTCATGTCTGATGCGTCGTGGTTCGTGTTTTTATATATTTCAAGCAATGTTTACTTTGTTTTTAAAGAAAAAAATTATGATATGATTAATTTTGACAGAATTGGATGTCAATTTATAATCATTTCTCAAAAAGTATTTACATATAGGTAAATGTATTTTCGATTATATTATAGAGAATATAATTCTCTATATTATCTTTTTTAAGCTACACTGATGATGCAGAACGGAACTGTATTACAGGTCTGTTACAATAAAGAAAAGTAAAGATGTTTCCGCTTGGATTGGCCCAACTATTTATATTACATCTCCGGTTCCCTGTTGAAACTTCAGTATCTACAATTACATACAAACGCGTACATATATACATACTTATATGTGTACATATGTACATACATTTATATATATATATATATATATATATATATATATATATATACATATGTCCAGAGAATTTGAAACTAAAAGATCATAGGCCTCCTTACCGAACCTAGAAGAAATCCAAATCTATCACCCAGAGGAGCACAGTCTGAACATCTAATATATATATATATATATATATATATATATATATACATACATATATATAATGTATTTATATATGTATATATATATACACACACACACACATATATATATGTATATATATATATACACATATATATATATATATTTGTTGACAGACGAGATTAAATGATATTGCTGTTTCTGCATTATTTATCTTTTTTTTAAGAACTTGAATTTATGTTGCTAAGTTACGGTGTTGGACTGATAGTTTGCCCAAGAATTCCTAGAAATCCTAGCAAATGCCCCTCCCGCAGAAAATCACATTATAGCATCGCTGGACGTAGAAAGTTTATTCACAAACATGGACGTCGACAGAACAATACATTTCATCCTAGATAGAGTCTATCGATGCGACAACACACCGACACTGAACATTCCAGAAGCTTCCTTACGCACCCTTTTAGAGATCTGTACCAAAGAAGCCCCCTTCACATGTCCACGCGGTAATATGTACAAACAAATAGATGGAGTCGCCATTGGGAGCCCCTTAGGAGTCCTTTTCGCAATTTTTTTTCATGGGAACCATAGAGAAGCTCACACTCGCCACCAACCGACCATCCATTTATTGCCGCTATATAGATGACATTTTCGTTAGAGTCAAAGATATTCAAGAACTCCAAAGACTCAGAGAACAACTCATAGAAGCTTCCGGCCTTAATTTTACGTTCGAAGAATCGAACAACGGAAGTTTGCCCTTCCTCGATGTCTTAGTAACCAGTCATAACAACAAGTACACCACATCAGTATACGTACAACCTAGCAACAAAAACATCTGTCTTAATTTTAAAGTGAATGCCCTCAACGATATTTAAACTCCACTATCAACGCATACATACGACGCGCCATATCACACTGCTCTACATGGAAAGATACACACACTGAACTGGAAAGACTTACCCAAGTCCTTATTAACAATGGGTATAGTAACAAGTTAATTAACGAAGCAACAAAACGAGCCATCAACAACTGGTATTCTAACAAACCTACCACACAAAAACAAGAAAACATAAATATATATTACAGAAATTACATGTCATCAGAATATAAGACAGATGAAAAAGTCATTAAGGACATAATTGCAAAACACGTCAAGCCCACTGACCCAGAAGACAAAATATCACTGACCATATACTACAAGACCCGAAAGACGTCACAACTTTTACTGAGAAACCGCCCTCCCAAATCGACATCGTCTTTACAAGATAATCACGTCATTTACCAACATAACTGTACCGTTGAGAACTGTGGGTCTCAAACATACATTGGAATGACGAGGACTAAACTTACAAGACGTTTGACCTGCCACCTACAACATGGATCCATAAAGAATCACTATAACACCAAACATATCGACTTCCCTCACCCGTCAAAACTTAGAAGAAGGAACAGCAATAATAGACAGAGAAAGAGACTCCCGCAGATTAGCATTTATTGAAGCAATTTATATAGCAGAATTAAAACCAACCATGAACATACACAGTATAGACCTCCAGATTCTCCCATCCCACAAGCGGACCTGACCTCACCTCTCCTAGTGATTCCTGATGACTACGTAGCAGCCAATCAGGATAATCGCTTCACACGACACCATCCAAACAATCAGAAATAAGATAGTATTTAAACATCACACACACACACACCCAAACAATTAGCCTGAAGATGGTCTCCAGAGAAGACCGAAACGTTGCAACCTCATACGGACAGCTACTCAGCAAACTATCAGTCCAACACCGTAAATTAGCAAGAGAAATTCAAGTTTTTAACAAAAGGATAGATAATGCAGAAACAGCAATATCATTTAATCTCGTCTGTCAACAAGAATATATTCTTCCTGGATACACTAATATATATATATATATATATACTAGCCAAATAACCCACGCGTCGCTGCGGGCAAATGGTGATAATTTTAATTTTGATAGAATTTGTGGAGAAAATTTACACGTATCAATATAACTAAATGGAAAAGGTAACAAAATAAAATGTTAAGAAATACGAAAAAAAAAAAAAGCAATTTGAGGAGGGAGCCGCCCTTTGGAAATAAAATATACTTATCCAAGTAGCCTGGGTTATGGTGAATATATATGGTTTTAGGGGGAGTTCGTGAACAAACAGACAGACAGACAGAGGCTACTACTTTATTATAGTAGATACAAATGAAAGATAGTTATCTAAGTACCTTTGGTTTTAAGGTTTCAGAATATAGGTTATAGGGGTCTATATTAAAAAACCTAGGAGTTCGTGAATAATCCCTAACCTAACCATACCCCACCTAACTTTAACCCTTAACCCTAACCAAAATAATATTTTTGGAAATAGAATATAGTTATCCAAGTACCTGTAGTGATAGGGTATCCAAAACCCAAGGAGTTCGTGAACAAACAAACAAACAAACAGACAGATAGACAAATGAAAGATAGTTATCCAAGTACCTTGGGTTATAAGGTTTCAGAATATATATATATATATATATATATATATATATATATAATATATATATATATGGTTATAGAGGTCTATCTGCAAAAACCTAGGAGGAGTTCGTGAATAATCCCTTACCTAACCATACCCCACCTAACTTTAACCTTAACCCAAACCAATATATATATATTATATATATATATATATTATATATATATATACATATACATATATATATTCTTAAATGAAATATAGTTATCCAAGTACCTGGAGTGATAGGGTATCAGAATATATATGGTTATGGGGCTCTATCTCCAAAACCCTAGGAGGACTTCTTGAACAAACAAAAAGACAGACAGACAGAGGCTACATCTTTATTATAATATATATATATATATATATATATATATATATATATATATATATGTGTGTGTGTGTGTGTGTGTGTGTCTATGCATATATGTATTTATACATTATATATATATATATATATATATATATAATATAAACATATGTGTGTGTTTGTGTGTGTGTGTGTGTGTGTGCCTATGCATATATGTATTTATACATTATATATATATATATATATATATATATATATATATATATATATATATATATATATGTACATATATAGTTTATAACTAAGATGCAGTCAAGTCTCCTAAGGGTAGTGCAGGTGTGGGTTGAGGTGATGGAGAAACAGGGTAACGTTGAGGAGGAGGTGGGGGAGTGGGGAGTGCGAAGAGGGAGGGGTGTGAGATTGAGAAGGAGGAGGTAAATGGGGATGAAGGGGAAGAAAGAGGAGGTGACGGACAAAATTCCCTAACCCGGCCCGTGTTACGAGTGAAGAATTAAACAATGGTATGCTAGATACCATGTTTGACTGATTATATTAATAGGCGGGAGCCTGTCTCTGATGCATATTGCCTCCAGCAGTTGTAGCCGTCTGGAGTCCTTACAGCAACCAACGACTTTGGTGGAGTTAACCAAAGTTTCCCTATTAATATCTTGGTCGACGTGCTGTCTATGGTGTGGTTTGATACCTCCCTCTTGCTGACGCATTGTCAAGTTTCTGATATATTGTATGAGGTCATTGGGGGAAAAGATTTAAAGCGGAAATTTAGGGGATGAGAGAACAAACACTTATGCAACAGAAAATAACGGGAAGACGATTGCGATGGGCAGGCCACGTGGCAAGAGTGAACCAAGAGAGGAATCCACACCAAGTTTTAAACGGGACACTTGTAGGAGGGAGACCGCTAGGAGGACCCCGATGCGGGTGGGATGACAACAATGTTCAAGACGTCGAACGAACAACTTGTGGGAAACCCGCCAGAGGAGCAATGGCAGGAGATCGCAGACGACGTGCAGAGATCGATGATGCAGAGGCTGCTTGCCGAAGGCGGTCGGTCACGGGACTTCGGCCCCCAAGTACCACAAGAGTGAGTGACTGAATCCAAATGGACCGTCGGCCAAGATTCCGTCCCCTTCCAAGTACTTCGGGCATCTGCTCCTTACAACTGTTGAAACATTCTGGATCTTGTTGTGGTACTGCAGGTCAAGAGCACCAGCCTAGGTCTCACTGCCTCCTTTCTTGTTCCCCACTTAGGGCACACACATTGGCCGATTTCTAGTGTGTGCGTGCGTGTGTGTGTGTGTGTGTGTGCGTGTATGCGAATGAAAACTTCTTATATGTATACGTGTATATATATATATACATATATATATATATATATATATATATATATATACTGTATATATATATACTGTATATATATGTTTGCTAGTTCTGCTTTTTGTATTTTCTTTAAGACATTCTCTTTGTGTCTTAAGGTGGTCTTATTGTCTCTATTGAGATCTGATGTGATTTCTCCGCAGGAGGTCATTTGTGCTGCCAGAGCGCGATTTCCATTTTGCAAAGAGGACTCCAAAGCGGAGAACCCGTAGCGACTCCATCAACTTGTTGGTATTTTTCTCCACGTGGGCAGGTAAAGGGGGGTAGCCTACCTCTTTTATGCAACACATTAGCATGCCACGGAGTGTGGACTGTGGGATGGCTATGTTGGGAGTAATGTCGTTGTGATAAACACGGTCAATTATGTAGTTAATAGTGCGATCAATTGAAATGTTTGTCAATAGCTTTTCTATGTCCAACGAAGCTATGATATCATTGGCACTATTTGCCTTCAGGATATCCAAAAAGTCGGTTGCGGAGTTTAAGCAGTAGGTAGCAGGGACGTATGGGGTCAGTATGTTGCACAGTTGTTTAGCTATGTTGGGGATGGGATTTGAGAGATGATGGGTCTGAGCTTGTATCAATTGGCCTCCTGCAAGTATGATTTCCAACATTCCTTTTTATTTATTCATTTATTATATTATTCGTGTACTTGCCCATTTAGGTATTAGGTAGTCTATTCATTAGATCACTTGTTTCTTTATTCAAACATTTATCTATCTATTTATTTATATACATGTCTGTCTCTATGTCGGTTTGTTTTCTGCATCCTATCTTCTTACATAACGAAAAAAAAAATCTTCTGTCGACATACTCTACTCTTGTCTATTGCAAACCACTGCAACGTTGTTAATAAAAATTATATTCATATGTGCACATTATTTATCACAACTATATTGACATTCACACAATGGTTATTATAATAACAATTGTGTTCATATACACACAAGGATTATGGCCATTACTATACTCATGCACACCCATTGACCAAGAATAATGGAATATATGAACGTAATGAGATTGAATGTGTTGGTGGTCATGGCGACTGAGCTCAAGTGTTGGAATAATCTCGGAGGCCGAAGAGCTCACGAAGACGGCGACGCGGGATCTCGATGGACACTCAGCTCGGTGGGACCAACTTCCGCTTCGACGCCAGCATGAACCAGGACCCTCCAAACATCACAAAGAAACGGAGGAGGCACACTGAAGAGGAGGAGCAAAGGAAGAGAAGACGGAATGACATCAAACCAAAGAGCCGGGACACTTTTCTCGCGGAATTCCGCCGCGCCTAGAAGAAATTCTACGAGAACCTGGACAAGAGAGACCCGCGAAAAGATCTTCGCTTCTTTGTCATGCACACAGAAATGATGAAGAGATTCAGAAATCACATCAAAGGCCTTAAACTGAAGCGAGATAAAGGCCTTAAACAGAAGCGAGATCAAGAAGTACAACTTACTCGCAACAACGCCTTTCTGGAATCCAAAAAGAAGAAAATCAAATTGTTTCGACGACCAGCCGGCTTCTCTCCTGTTGCCCGATAAATGAACTTGGTCGCGAGTGTCCCCGGCTCTTTACAGATCTTTAGGCATCAATTCCTTCGAATTTTGCCTTCCAAGTCATCTTTGAAGAACGAAAATGTTCTCTTTTCTCACAGTTTCCTGTAACATTCGTGTCCAGTACTTCAACTGCTCTGCTTTGCATCAGTGAAAATAAGCAGTAAACATTATTAAAAAACTTGAGTAGATTCGCCAGGAGCGTCAATATCCTACGGCCTTCAGCCAGGTCTTCTTTTTTGAACAAAGTGATTTCAAAACGTTCTACCAACTCTTTTGTTTCGCACAGTAATCTTGTGCGCTTGAACAATTCTAGTAACGCTTATATAACACTCCAAACGTTCTACCAACTCTTTTGTTTCGCACATTAATCTTGTGCCTTTGAACAATTCTAGTAACACTTATATATGTACAAGAAAGTACTTAATTTGCAAGGAGAGGAACGCCTTGTGATCACTAGCCGCGAAAGCATGGTAACTGATGTACAAGTTGGTGAATCTGTTGCAAATAGCGATCACAACCTAGTTAGATTCAAACTCCTAAACAATTTTAGAATAGATACTTGTGTTTCTAAAATACCCGATTTCAGTAAAGCTCAGTTCACAGGACTACGTCAGGAGCTTCAGCTTACAGATTGGGAGGCAAAATTAAACGAAAGACCTGTACATCAGATGTGGGAAATATTTCAAAATACGCTCACTAAGATCATTCAAACTTACATTCCTTTTAAGGACAGACGTCCCCCAAATCAGGCTCGCCCAAAGTGGCTCGACAAAGAAACTGAAAAAAGTATTGCTAAAAAGAGACAGGCTTATAAGAAATATAAATACTCGGGTGCATCTAATGACTATGAAAGTTATGTATCAATACAGAGATTTAAAAAAGACAATAAGAAAAAGAAAACGACAATATGAAATGAACATCGCTGATAAATCCAAAGAGAATCCCAAAGAATTCTATAGTTACATTAGAGATAAAAAGGTTGTTAGGAATCACATTGGTCCACTATCATCTGCTGACAGTCATCTTGAATATTCAAATGAAGGAATGTGTAATATCTTAAACAATTATTTTAGCTCGGTATTCGTAAACGAAACACCTCAAGGTGAATTCCAAACTGAAACCTGTGAAAAGTCTAGGGTAAACTTACTCACTACGGTAAATATAACAAAAGAAAAAATTAAAAGGTGTATAGACAAACTCAAAGTTAATCAAACACCAGGGCCTGACGGTTGGCATCCAAGAATCTTAAAGAAAATGAAAAATGAGATTGTTGTTCCATTAGAAATTATTTTCAAGAAATCCATCATATCCGGAGATGTCCCAAGAGAATGGAAGCTAGCTAACGTTACTCCCATATTCAAAAAAGGTGACAAAAAGAAACCAAATAACTATAGGCCTATAAGTTTGACTTCAATCGTAGGAAAAATAATGGAAACTATCATCAGAGATGCTATCGAACATCATTTACAAAGTAACCGTTTGATAAATGATAGCCAGCATGGTTTCAGACGGAAACGTTCTTGCGTGACTAACTTACTCGAATTCTACAATGCAGTTATCTCCAATTATGACAAAAGTAACAATATACATTTAGTATATCTACACTTTGCAAAAGCTTTTGATACCGTCCCACACGAAAGACTACTTACTAAATTAGCTTTACATGGAATAAGTGGTAGCCTATTAGGTTGGACTAGTAATTGGTTGAATGGTCGAAAACAGAGAGTTGTTTTAAATGGAAAAACTTCTAGATGGAAAAGTGTTGCAAGTGGAGTTCCTCAGGGTTCCGTTCTTGGACCACTTCTATTCATAGTATATATAAATGATATAGACCATGGACTAAAATCTACTGTTTCCAAATTTGCTGATGATACAAAACTGTGCGGAGTGGCAAATGATCACTCAAACCAATTAGATATTCAAGAAGATTTAGATCAATTACAGCAATGGTCTGAAAAGTGGCTAATGAAATTTAACACAAATGCAAGGTAATGCACATAGGTAAAAATAACAGTAAGTACGATCACAAGTTATTTGGAAATTCGTTAACAAAAGTGGATAGTGAAAAAGATCTCGGCACAATTATCAGGAACTACCTCAAACCATCCAAGCAGTGTATTTCAGCCTCTGAGAAAGTAAATAAGATTCTAGGACTGATTGCGCGATCTTTTGATTTCAAAAGTCCATCACTCATTAACAAGCTATATAAATCGTTAGTTCGTCCACATTTGGAATATGCTGTTTCCGTATGGTCACCGAATCTCATTAAAGACATTGACAGACTGGAAAAAGTACAACGGCGAGCCACAAAACTGATTCCAAATATCAAAAATAAATCATACGAAAATCGACTAAAACACATGAATCTGTTTTCCCTGAAAAAGCGTAGACTCAGAGGTGACTTGATACAGGTCTTTAAGATTTTAAAGGGAATTGACAACATCAAAAGTGACCAAATTTTCACATTGAATGAGAATCAGACAAGAAACAATGGTCTCAAACTGTCCGGAAATAGATTCAATTTGGAAGTAGGTAGAAACAACTTTGCCAACCGTGTAGTTAATGAATGGAATAAACTTCCTGCACAGGTAGTCCAATGTAGTGCAGTTCGAAGCTTTAAGAATCATTTAGATAAATACCTAAGTTAGATGCTGTAATGATTATAATTTATCTTGTTTTGTTTTTGTTTTGTTATCATTTGTCTGTCTGATTTTTATTTATTATTAGTTATATGCCAATTTATTATTATTTACTATTTACCTCTTTGTTTATTATTTAACTATACCTATACATTTATTTATGTATTTTATTTGTTATTTACATTATCATAGTTTTTATTTATTATTTTATTATTAATATGATTTTCTTTTCGCATCCGACCTAGATATGGATCAAAAGGTCTCCTGTCGGCATGCTCCGCCTTTGTAATCCTTTGTGAAAGGGCCAAAATTGTCGCCACAACCCATCAGCTTCCACTCATCCAAATTTGAGGTTCTGGCTAATGGCACACGATTTTACTGAGGTTACAGGAATCTCTGAGTGTGTGTGTGTGTGTGTGTGTGTGAGTGCGCGCACGCACATTCACGTAATAAATCTTTGCAATTTCCATGAAAGGACTTTGGCGTATACTGTATAAACCGTACGAAATAGTCAAATTAAATACTTTCTTGTACATATATAAGTGTTACTACTGTAGAGTTGTTCAAGCGCAGAAGATTACTGTGTGAAACAAAAGAGTTGGTAGAACGTTTTGAAATCACTTTGTTCAAAAAAGAAGAAGACCTGGCTGGAGGTCATTGACGCTCGTGGTGAATCTACTCAAGTTTTTGAATAATGTTTGCTGTGTATTTTCACTGATGCAAAAAGCAGAGCAGTCTAAGTACTGGACACGAATGTTACAAGAAGCTGTGAGAAAAGAGAACATTTTCGTTCTTCAACGATGACTTGGAAGGCAAAACTAGAAGGAATTGATGCCTGATCATCCGTAAAGAGCCGGGGACACTCGCGACCAAGTTCATTTATCGGGCAACAGGAGAGAAGCCGGCTGGTCGTCGAAACAATTTGATTTTCTTCATTTTTTTATTACAGAAAGGCGCGTTGTTGCGAGTAAGTTGTACTCCTTGATCTCGCTTCAGATTAAGGCCTTTTATGTGCTTTATGAATCTTTTCATCATTTCAGTGTGCATGACAAAGAAGCGAAGATCTTTTCGCGGGTCTCTGTTGTCCAGGTTCTCATAGAATTTCTTCTTGGTGTGGCGGAATTCCGCGAGAAAAGTGTCCCGGCTCTTGGATTTGATGTCATTCCTGCTTCTCTTCCTTTGCTCCTCCTCTTCAGTGTGCCTCCGTTTCTTTGTGGTGTTTGGAGGGTCCTGGTTCATGCTGGCGTCGAAGTGGAAATTGGCCTCCTCTTCAGTGTGGCTCCTCCGTTTCTTTGTGATGTTTGGAGGGTCCTGGTTCATGCTGGCGTCGAAGCGGAAGTTGGTCCCAACGAGCTGAGTGTCCGTCGAGATCCCGCGTCGCCGTCTTCGCGAGCTCTTCGGCCTCCGAGATGATTCCAACACTTGAGCTCAGTCGCCATGACCACCAACACATTCAATCTCATTACGTTCATATGTTCCATTATTCTTGGTCAATGGATGTGCATGAGTATAGTAATGGCCATAATCCTTGTGTGCATATGAAGACAATTGTTATTATAGTAGCCATTGTGTGAATGTCAATATAATTGTGATAAATAATGTGCACATATGAATATCATTTTTATTAATAATGTTGCAGTGGTTTGCAATAGACAAGAGTAGAGTATGCCGATAGAAGATTTTTTTCGTTATGTAAGAAGATAGGATGCAGAAAACAAACCGACAGAGAGACAGACAAGTATATAAATAAATGTTTGAATAAAGAAACAAGTGATTTAATAAATATACTACCTAATAACTAAATGGGCAAGTACACGAATGATATAATAAATGAATAAATAAAAAGGAATGTTGGAAATCATACTTGCAGGAGGCCAATTGATACAAGCTCAGACCCATCATATCTCAAATCCCATCCCCAACCTACAACATAGCTAAACAACTGTGCAACATACTGACCCCATACGTCCCTGCTACCTACTGCTTAAACTTCGCAACCGACTTTGTGGATATCCTGAAGGCAAATAGTGCCAATGGTATCATAGCTTCGATGGACGTAGAAAAGCTATTGACAAACATATCAATTGATCGCACTATTAACTACATAATTGACCGTGTTTACTACAACGACATTACTTCCAACATAGCCATCCCAGAGTCCACACTCCGTGGCATGCTAGTGTGTTGCATAAAAGAGGCAGGCTACCCCCGTTTACCTGCCCTCGCGGAAAAAATTGCCAAATAGCTGATGGAGTCGCTACGGGTTCTCCGCTATGGAGTCCTCTTTGCAAAATGGAAATCGCGCTCTGGTAGCACAAATGACCTCCTACGGAGAAATCACCTCAGATCTCAATAGAGACAATAAGACCACCTAAAGACACAAAGAGAATGTCTTAAAAAATACAAAAAGCAGATCTAGCTGTATATATATATATTTATATATATATATATATATATATATATATAAAAAAAAATATATATATATATATATATGTACGTATACATATAAGAAGTTTTTATTCGCATACACGCACACACACACACACGCGCTAACTAGAAATCGGCCAATGTGTGTGCCCTAAGTGGGGAACAAGAAAGGAGGCAGTGAGACCTAGGCTGGTGTTCTTGACCTGCAGTACCACAAGATCCAGAATGTTTCAACAGTTGTAAGGAGCAGGTGGCCGAAGTACTTGGAAGGGGACGGAATCTTGGCCGACGGTCCATTTGGATTCACTCACTCATTCACTCTTGTGGTACTTGCGGGCCGTAGTCCCGTGACCGCCTTGGGCAAGCAGCCTCTGCATCATCGATCTCTGCACGTCGTCTGCGATCTCCTGCCATTGCTCCTCTGGCGGGTTTCCTTCCCACAAGTTGTTCGTTCGACGTCTTGGACGTTGTTGTCATCCCACCCGCATCGGGGTCCTCCTAGCGGTCTCCCTCCTACAAGTGTCCCGTTTAAAACTTGGTGTGGATTCCTCTCTTGGTTCACTCCTGCCACGTGGCCTGCCCATCGCAATCGTCTTCCCGTTGTTTTCTGTTGCATAAGTGTTTGTTCTCTCATCCCCTAAATTTCCGCTTTGGATCTTTGCCCCCAATGACCTAATACAATGTATCAGAAGCTTGGCAATGCGTCAGCAAGAAAGAGCTATCAAACCACACCATAGACAACATGTCGACCAAGATATTAATCGGGAAACTTTGGTTAACTCCACCAAAGTCGTTGGTTGCTGTAAGGACTCCGGACGGCTACAACTGCTGGAGGCAATATGCATCAGAGACAGGCTCCCGCCTATTAATATTCAGTCAAACATGGTATCTAGCATACCATTGTTTAATTCTTCACTCGTAACACGGGCCGGGTTAGGGAATTTTGTCCGTCACCTCCTTTCTCCTCCCCCTCCCCCTCCCCTTCATCCCCATTTACCTCCTCCTTCTCAATCTCACACCCCTCCCTCTTCCCACTCCCCCACCTCCTCCTCCTCAACCTTACCCTCCTTCTCCATCACCTCAACCCACACCTGCACTACCCTTAGAAGACTTGACTGCATCTTAGTTATAAACTGTATATATATGTATATATATATTATTTGGATGATGGAGAACATAAAGACAGGGGAAGGCTCGGAACCCTAAACACTCTAACGTTTCGTTCGCGTAGAACTTCTTCAGAGAGTGTATGTAGAACTGCAATTGAAGTTTATGTACTAAATCTCATTATCTTTTCGGACACTTGGGAAAGGTCGTTTTTCTGGCGTGTTTTAGAATTAAAATACTAGTTTCTTTAGCTAAATTGATAAACCCTCCTCGATGATTCGATGAGTTATTAGTTGAAATATATGCTGATTCAACAATTCTTCTAGTGAATTTATCAAAACCTTTATGTAGCACTTCAGCTTCTCTCCAGTTTGGTAAATGATCGAATTTTTCCGCATGAACTACTAAAGAATTAGATGTCCTATGTGCTTTTATGTCGTTTTTATGTTCATAAATTCTTTTTTCTAATCCTCTTGATGATTCGCCAAAATAAGCCATTGAGCAACTATTGCACGGGATTTTGTATACGACGCTGTTTTCGGAATTGGTTCTCTTTTCAGAAGTCTTTATTAAATCACCTATCCTCTTGTTAGTTATTTTAGCTATGTTTATACCTGATTTTGTTAAATATTTGTCTATTATTGGTGACGTTTCTGAGCCAGGTACTGATATAAAATTTGTATTATTTTTATCATTTCTCTCTTTCTTTCCGCGATTGTAAATATTTATTGCTTTTCTTTTTGTTCTTTTCAACATTCCCTCTG
>NC_134808.1:49378136-49380636 GCF_046742065.1 Oratosquilla oratoria
AATGATTCTTAAAGCTTCGAACTGAACTACATTGCACTCCCTGTGCAGGAAGTTTATTCCATTCATTAACTACACGGTTGGCGAAGTTGTTTCTACCCTCTTCCAAATTAGATCTATTTCCTGACAGTTTGAGACCATTATTTCTTGTCGGATTCTCATTCAATGTAAAAATTTGGTCACTTTTGATGTTGTCAATTCCCTTTAGAATCTTAAAGACCTGTATCAAGTCACCTCTGAGTCTACGCTTTTTTAGGGAAAACAGATTGATATGTTTTAGTCGATTTTCGTATGATTTATTTTTGATATTTGGAATCAGTTTTGTGGCTCGCCGTTGTACTTTTTCCAGTCTGTCAATGTCTTTAATGAGATTCGGTGACCATACGGAAACAGCATATTCCAAATGTGGACGAACTAACGATTCATTTAGCTTGTTAATGAGTGATGGACTTTTGAAATCAAAAGATCGCGCTATCAGTCCTAGAATCTTATTTGCTTTCTCAGAGGCTGAAATACACTGCTTGGATGATTTGAGGTCGTTACTGATAATTACGCCGAGATCTTTTTCACTATCCACTTTTGTTAACGAATTTCCAAATAACTTGTAATCGTACTTACTGTTATTTTTACCTATGTGCATTACCTTGCATTTAGTGTTAAATTTCATTAGCCACTTTTCAGACCATTGGTGTAATTGATCTAAATCTTCTTGAATATCTAATTGGTTTGAGTGATCATTTGCCACTCCGCACAGTTTTGTGTCATCAGCAAATTTGGAAACAGTTGATTTTAGTCCGTGGTCTATATCATTTATATACACTATGAATAGAAGTGGTCCAAGAACGGAACCCTGAGGAACTCCACTTGCAACACTTTTCCACCTAGAAGTTTTTCCATTTAAAACAACTCTCTGTTTTCGACCATTCAACCAATTACTAGTCCAACCTAATAGGCTACCACTTATTCCATGTAAAGCTAATTTAGTAAGTAGTCTTTCGTGTGGGACGGTATCAAAAGCTTTTGCAAAGTGTAGATATACTAAATCTATATTGTTACTTTTGTCATAATTGGAGATAACTGCATTGTAGAATTCGAGTAAGTTAGTCACGCAAGAACGTTTCCGTCTGAAACCATGCTGGCTATCATTTATCAAACGGTTACTTTCTAAATGATGTTCGATAGCATCTCTAATGATATTTTTCATTAATTTCCCTACGATTGAAGTCAAACTTATAGGTCTATAGTTATTTGGCTTCTTTTTGCCACCTTTTTTGAATATGGGAGTAACGTTAGCTAGCTTCCATTCTCTTGGGACATCTCCGTATATGATGGATTTCTTGACAATAATTTCTAATGGAACAACAATCTCCTTTTCATTTCCTTTAAGATTGTTGGATGCCAACCGTCAGGCCCTGGTGTTTTATTAACTTTGAGTTTGTCTATACACCTTTTAATTTTTTCTTTTGTTATATTTACCGTAGTGAGTAAGTTTACCCTAGACTTTTGACAGGTTTCAGTTTGGAATTCACCTTGAGGTGTTTCGTTTACGAATACCGAGCTAAAATAATTGTTTAAGATATTACACATTCCTTCATTTAAATATTCAAGATGACCGTCAGCAGATGATAGTGGACCAATGTGATTCCTAACAACCTTTTTATCTCTAATGTAACTATAGAATTCTTTGGGATTCTCTTTGGATTTATCAGCGATGTTCATTTCATATTGTCGTTTTATTTTTATTATTTTATTTTTTAAATATATATGTATTGATACATAACTTTCATAGTCATTAGATGCACCCGAGCACTTATATTTCTTATAAGCCTGTCTCTTTTTAGCAATACTTTTTTCAGTTTCTTTGTCGAGCCACTTTGGGCGAGCCTGATTTGGGGGACGTCTGTCCTTAAAAGGAATGTAAGTTTGAATCATCTTAGTGAGCGTATTTTGAAATATTTCCCACATCTGATCTACAGGTCTTTCGTTTAATTTTGCCTCCCAATCTGTAAGCTGAAGCTCCTGACGTAGTCCTATGAACTGAGCTTTACTGAAATCGGGTATTTTAGAAACACAAGTATCTATTCTAAAATTGTTGAGGAGTTTGAATCTAACTAGGTTGTGATCGCTATTTGCAACAGATTCACCAACTTCTACATCAGTTACCATGCTTTGGCGGCTAGTGATCACAAGACGTTCCTCTCCTTGCAAATTAAGTACTTTCTTGTACATATAAAAGTTTTCCTAGAATTGTCCAAGCGCACAAGATTACTGTGCGAAACAAAAGAGTTGGTAGAACGTTTTGAAATCACTTTGTTGAAAAAAGAAGAAGACCTGGCTGGAGGCCAGTGACGCTCCTGGCGAATCTACCGAAGTTTTTGAATAATGTTTGCTCCTTAGTTTCACTGATGCAAAGCAGAGCAGTTGAAGTACTGGACACGAATGTTACAGGAAACTGTGAGAAAAGAGAACATTTTCGTTCTTCAAAGATGACTTGGAAGGCAAA
>NC_134808.1:49385636-49408136 GCF_046742065.1 Oratosquilla oratoria
CCTATATGTAAATATTTTTTGAGAAATGATTATAAATTGACATCCAATTCCATCAAAATTAATCATATCATAATTTTTTTCTTTAAAAACAAAGTAAACATTGCTCGAAATATATAAAAACACGAACCACGACGCATCAGACATGAAACACAGTCAATCATACACTAAAAGAACGCGAGCATGTTAGAGTTATATTCATTTAGGGTTGAGCAATGTTTAACAATGGCTAGGGCTTCCAATATGAAAAAATCATAGTTGTTACTTGTTTTTTCAATGACCTTAAAGTTTTCATCCACGATCCTGTGTCTGTGTTACCTAGCATGGTCTCTAATGCTGCTGAATGAAGACCTCGTCGGTTGTTGATCCGTTCTAACCGACATCCCTCTCTGTAAAGATACCCTTGATCTAAGGTCCTGTATGTATGTGTGTATGTATGTATGTATGTATAATAAACTTTTATCCCACCATCGGAAAAGAAGACACTGATGTCGAAAGTTCTATACATTTCGATCACTAACTGTAATCCTTGTCTGCTGAAGAGGATCACAGTTAGTGATCGAAATATACAGAACTTTCGACGTTAGTATCTTCTTTTCCGACGGTGGGATAAAAGTTTATTTTACTAATGGGCTACGACATTACTTTATTGTATGTATATATATTAGGGCGTCGTTACTTGCGGCGAAGGTCGAGATAATGACGATTCGAATCCTACTCGGGGGGAGCTGGGCCAAGGGCATGGTTTATTAAATTCCACGCTACAAAGTCCACTGTAAGGGGCACCGTCCTAGCCATCCGATAGGGGGGAGTTTGTGACGTTAAACCAAATCATGTATGCATATACCAGTCAGGTGATCTTCGCTGTGATTTACCAAGGGTTTCCAAGGCCGCTTCCCAGACTCCTACCTTTAGAAGAGACCATCGCTCTCATATTGCACATGATCGGGCTGGGACGTTGTCAGATTTGTCTGCGAGGCACACACACACACACACACACACACACACACACACACACACACACAAGCACTCTCTCTCTCTCTCTCTCTCTCTCTCTCTCTCTCATTCTCTCTCTCTCTTTCTGTTTCTCTCACCATTTCAGACTCAGATTAAGATTCTGATTCAGATCATCATTTGTCCAGAGGAATATATTATTTTTATGAAAGATACATTATTTGATAAAAAAAAACATTCCATAAGACTAGCCGACAGATAATTATTTTATGATTATCAGATAAACTGTCATATTATATTGTACTGGAAAAAGCAATTAAAAAGACTGACATACTTAATATAGAGCTACTAATTTATGCACGATAGCGGACATATTTTCATAATCTACTCTTCTCCATCAGATCATCTAAAGTAGTAATCTCGTGATATTGCCTTATGTGAAATGAGATATGACAACTTTGAATTATGTGTTTCTGTTTGACGTGACTGTAAGGCCCCTTTCACACTAAGCAACTAGTGACCGTCACTAGTAAATACTAGTCACTAGTAAATATTAGTGACGGTCACTAGTTGCCTACCATTATTTTAAATTGAGCCTTTCACACTACGTCACTGGGGTTGCCCGATTGCGCAAGAGGATATGGCTGTTGCCCGCTCCGGTAACAAGTGACCGTCACTGGCAGTTGCCGTCACCGAGCGTCTCTTTTTCTTGACCAGCAAAGCCAACAGAAGCAGCACCTCCTCCATTGATGCCATTCTTTTGACCAATGAGATGATGAGAAAGGATTCCACAACTCGGTGACAGTCACTGGTTGCTTGCAGTTGCCCGAGACTTTCACACTAGGCAACTAGTGACCGCCACTAGTTGCCTAGTGTGAAAGGGGCCTAAGAGCACAACCTTTCCTGTATGGGAAAAGGCCCTCTCCCACTCCCTCTCCTCTACTGTCAGTCAGTGTGTACTCAGCCCCAGCCTTGTTCACAACACTCGCTCAATTTCATTTACCGTAATATTTTTTTCTGTAAACATTATATATGACTAATTCTGGATTATTGTCATATAAAACGATAGTCTATTTGATATAGAGTTCATAACTGTTAAGTATACGCTTTGCAATTGCTATGTCATCACTGTCATGGAAATTCAGTTCATTAATATCTCTAGACAAAGCATCACACAAGCACACACACGCACACAGCTGATTGTATGCATCCTGGGAAAAGGGGAAAGTGGCACTGAGCTCGAAATCAGCCCATGTGGTACCACTGCACAAGGGGAGAAGTCAAGAGGAACCGATGAACTGCAGATTTATGTCCTCGACCTGCAGGAGAGCCAAAAAATGCGAAGAAAAAATATGAAAAATAAAATGTTGAATTATTTGAAGAAATCTAGTTTGGCGATCAATTCAGTTTAGAAAAGGAGAATCATGTGTAACCACACTAAGTGACATGGAAGAGAAGAGTGGGAGGATCTAGTATACCTACAATGAGTTACAATGATAAAGCTTACCAGCAGAAGACTTTTCGATCCTTAAAGAAGTTTGATGAAAAAAAATCCTTAGATGTTTATTCCAGTGAATTTTAAAGATTATCATATTCAATTGCCTTGGTTGGAAGCTTGTTTCTTTCTTTAACGAATTGATTGGTAACTTTGTTTCTACCTACTTCTAGGTTCAATTTACATATTGAAAGATTGTTCTTAGTGTATATCATTTATATGACGGACGGAATATGTATTTAGGCAAACTTATCTGTTAATGATGCCCGAATCATAAAAAAGAGCGAAATGTGAAGAGTGTTGTAAATGAATCCAGAAGTGGAAGATGAAAATCAATACAAAGAAATACAAAAAATTGGAAATGAGCAAAAAATGAATAAATAGATAAATGAAAAGGGTAAGTAAATAGATAAATAAATAAATAAAAAGAATACATAAATAAATAAAAATAAAAATAAAAAGAACGTCAGGGAATAAGACGGGAGATACAAGAATCATAAAGACAAACGAGGGGAAAAATATTTAGACATTTTAATCCGAGATTACGCGTCGCCAGAAAAACGCGTAAAAAGTAAAACGAAAACGACACGTAAAATGATTATGAATATAAGAGTGACATTTCATTAAATGGATGAGAACATGATGGAAAAACAATAAAAGTCTAATCCGCCGCAGTTTGGAGTGTGGAGCAGGGGATATCATGTCAAAAAAGAAAGAAAAAATGGCAGACAAGACATATGACGAGAGACGAGGAGAAAATTTTGACAATCCACATTAACGAAGTTAATAGAAAAGGTAATACGATCATTGTATTCAGAGCAGAAAAAGGAACAGATTAAAAATAATAGAGAATCTGTTAGCACGGCATGTAAGAGCAACTAGAGGTCATTGCTAAAAAATTAAAGAAGAGAGACTGTCTGAAGGATGTTAGGAAACATAGCTTTCCACATGGATGCATCAACAATTTGCGGAAAACACGTTGGAAAAAGAAACATCACCGGCCAACAGCACAAATGAATTTAAGGCAAAGTTTGATAAATGGAGAGATCGAGATGGGTTAGCCCGTGAGCATGGCATCAACTCCGTATACTACAATTAGGTAAATAGGTACAAACTCGAACATAAGATATTAGGAAATAAAGGATAATTTTTAGTTGAGTTGCACTGATTCGAGGAACGGAATGGAAGAAGAAATAGAGATGGACCAAATTTGACTGATGATAGCACATAGATAGATGAGTTTTACGACCATAAATCTTATCCTGTATATTAGATTATGCAAATATAATTAAGTAAACGCACAGGACACACGCATACACAGACACACACACGCACACACACACACACACACACACACACACACACACACACACAACCCTGGTCCAGGTTCAAATCCCGCCCAGGGCTGAAATAATTTCAGTATCGCTGCGCTGCGAGTCGTTACTCCAATTCTCGTGGGCGGAGAGTCGGGGGTGGGTGTGAGTGTAAGGTCACAACATGCCCATAGATCGGTCATATATGAGCTCTGATCTCTCTTTCGGGAGGGACATAGCTGTCGATCACAAGCCCAACACGTGATCCAAGACCATGATGGTGGTGGTGGTGAATCATACATATACACGCATGCACGAGCACAGACACACAAACACATACACTCACATAAAGACACTCTCTCTCTCTCTCTCTCTCTCTCTCTCTCTCTCTCTCTCTCTCTCTCTCTCTCTCTCTCTCTATCTCTCTTTCACACACACTCACACACACACACACACACACGCAAACACACACACACACACACACACACACACGCAAACACACACACACACACGCAAACACACGCGCGCACAGACACAGACGCACATGCAGACATACACATACACGCACACACAATATACATACCTACACGCACACATGCAAGCATAAATGTACATGCACACACAATATACATACCTACACATACATACACACACGCACGCACACACATACACACACACACACACACACACACACACACACACACACACACACACACACACACACACATACAAACTCAAGCATACACACGCGCGCACGCGCGCACAGACACACACACCTAGGTGATTCAAGTAGAGCAGTTAAAGAGAAGCGTACATATGCTTTAGCCAGCACTCCTGGACGGCAGAGGAGGAGGAGGAGGAAGAGGAGGAGGAGGAGGAGGATCTGTGTCGTGGAGTTGGGGAGAGGAGAGTTATGGAAGTAGGAGTACGTAGAGGAGGACAGGAGGTCGTGTAAGTGTGGAGAGGGAGTTAGTTCGACTGGTTAAGCTTGAGAGTAAACTTTGAGGTAAAGTTTGACAAACCTATAAATCGCGACGGTGCGATTGCTTGGGGTACACGAGGAGGAGGAGGAGGAGGAGGAGTGGAGTGTGAGCGCCAGCTTTGTTTCGAGGAGGAGGAGGAGAACAGAAAGGTACGAAGGGACTGGTTAGGGAATCCGGGAGAAGGATGTTAAGAGAAGAGAGGAGTTCGTTTGTGATAAGGCCGAGAGAAGCCTTGTATTGACAGCTTAAAGGGAAGAGGGGCTGAGGGCCAACCTCCAAAATTCGAACAAAAATCAAGAAAATAAAAATAAAAAACTGAGAAACTGTAAGAAGGAAATAGGCAAGAATTGTTGTACAAATAGGATGGTCAACGAGTTATCAACCATGTAGTTAGTGAGCGCTGAAACTATCGGTTGTTTTGAGAAACGGTTAGACAATTTTATGGATGGGGATGATAGGTGGTGATGGACATGGAACTACCTAGTGTAGGCCTTATGGTCTCTTGCGGTCTCCTTCATTCTTATGTTATAAGAAAAAGAAAGGTAATGAATAGCGTATGTAAGTTTCATGGTAAATGAAAACATTATAGACATAGGTGGAAAACAGACCATTAGACATTTGTAAATGGCCACATATTGTACACAGTTGTAGACCTATGAAGGAGCAAACACCAACTCAAGGAACGAAGATCAAAGAAATGCTCACTCTAAGGGCACACTTAACAGAAAAACAATACATTTCAAATTACAATAGATGAAATATAATGTCGCCTACAGGGCTATAGATTTGAACACCAAATAAGAGTACTGACGAAAAACGGCAAACAAAAAGAAATGAACGGAATAATGATATTAACTGCTGACTCACACTTGACTGTTTGAAAACTAGCGGCCTCGTAGAAAACGGAACCGGTCTCTTCCCTAGAACTCGTCAGGAAAGCGACGTTTGACTGTTGTCCGTATTGTATTAGTCTGGATCTGTTGGAACTCGTCAGGAAAGCGACGTTTGACTGTTGTCCGTGTTGTATTAGTCTGAATCCGTTTTATTTTTGACAAGAAAGAGGAGTTAGGGATCAGTCACTGGTTGTCAGCTCCCCTTGTGCAGAAAAAAAAAATAGAACTTAGGACTAGTGATCCTGGTCTGAATACTAAATGCCAATCCTTCTGAGATCGCCGAGTGGAAGTAACGGTGGTATTCTTAAAAAAAAAAAATCCTTATATAAGTCTTTCCTTGGAAGGGAATTTTTTTTTTCTTACTGTGGTATTCTTAAAAAAAAATTCCTTATATAGATATTTCCTTACATAAATCTTATATAAATCCTTGGAAGGGAAGGAATTTTTTTAAGAATACCACCGTAAGAGCCTTGACGTGAGCTGAGGGTCGGTGACGAGGAAGTTCTTTTGATGTTTTCCCCGCAGGACCTCCACTAGCAAGTAGGTACCATTTTTCCCCCCCCCCCCCCAAAAAAAAAAAAAAAAAAAAACGCCATAGATGATGTACTACAGAGTAGACGAGGTAGCACCAAACTTTCTGTGATTAAAAGGCCAAACAAAAATAAGAATCCATCCGGACATCATGCGCACAGCTTTGCAGAAACTAGAATGTTGTGATACTTAGCGGTTTCAATTGCAGACATGTACACTGGAAGATGGGGTGAAATTTTTTATAAATTCATAAACTTAATTACCTATTGACCAGAGCTATGCGCGTTACCGCCGGACAGGGAGTGCGTTACTAACGCAGTAACGCAAGTGCCCAGTTCTGGTTATTTGATGTTTTGGGAATACTGAGAATATGGAATATTAATGCTGCAGTTTAGGTATTATTTTACTGGGGACATTCGTAAGAGGTGAATACTTCTCCATTTTTTTTATTTTTTTTTTTTCATCAGAATCAGTGTGAAGGAAATTAAAATCGATAACGCATTGACGGTAATGCACCCCAGATTTTTCGGTAACGCATTGATGGTAACGTACTACCTGTCCGGCGGTAGCGCGCCCAGCTCTGACATTAACTCTACCATTTTAGCTGCTAAGAACGCGAGTATAAAGGGAGGACAGGCTGCCCTGTCATCACTGCGACGCAGGTGGCGGTGGGTTGAAAACCCGTTAAAGTCTCGCCGATTCACATGTAGTAGCAAACGGTGATCGTCCGTGAGAGAAGGATTAAAGAAACTCCAATTCTCTCGGGACTTGTTTATTGCAATTACAATGCGACTGTAGCTGAACAAGGCTGCTGTCTTGGCAGCGGAATACAAGAAAGGTATACTTCATGATTAGGAGCACTGTGTATAAATTAGTTCATAAATTACAATTTTTACTATATAGAATATTACTACAAATATTTATATATATTTACATATTGATATGAGAGACATAATAATGTTAATTAAGATATGTTTCCATAATTACTAGTTCCAACGGGTGACAATTATCAACACAGGAAATAATGGTGAGCGTATATTATAGAAAACGATTTCTTGAAGACGTGACCTTGCTACACACACACCGTCGCCAGCCGACATCTCAACGACAGGGTGTCTTGGACCCTCGGCTTAAGCCTGGCGTCTTTCACGGCTTGCACCGTTTCTGCCCTGTTCACAAGACGAGTGACAGACCGCTGAGTTTGCCCCGGTTACTTGCAGTCCTACATGGTTCGGCACCCCCATTCACAACGCCTCCCCTGAACTCAGAGTTGTTGGAAGTGTAGAGTCATCGCGAGAAGCCAAAGCTTGTCCTTCGGGTCTCCAGGAAGAAGGAGGAAAAATTGTAGTGTGCCACTACACCCCGCACGAGTGTTGCACGGCAATCTAGAGGTGACTTTCTCCACTTGTTAAACGATGTGGCATCTCAGGTCTGTTGACGTTGCTCCGGCTCTCGACCAGGTGCACAGTGTCTCCCCCGTATTCTTTGGAGATGGTTTAGACGTGGCAACGCTGCTGGTTTTGCCGGCCACATCCTATGGGTCACCAGATAATGGAAGAAGTATAGTGGAATAACGTTTTCTGCAAACTGCTCTGTACGGAAACCAACTTGGCAGTCTATGAGGATACTGTTCATTTTTCATCTTTATTGTATTTTTGTAGAGGCAACGTGGCAAGAAAAGTCGGTACAAGTGCACTTATACATTCTTTGTCTCACTACCAAGCTACAGAGACCGAGGCTTGGTGAACAATGCCGCCGGAGTTACACTTTTATTTACAACGACTGCTACTTGGTCAGCCAGCCAACCCCCAAGTGTGGCCTGACTAGTGACGTCATCAATAATTAGACGACGGCCAAAGCGCTCGTCAGCATAAACAATCGTATTCCCACAGTCACATAAAGAAATACAAATCCTACAATGTAATACATCAGAACAAATACATAATCCATGACGGTCTGATGCAATATAATAAATATAACAGAATGAAATACAACACATACACGATATATACAGAACCATAAATAAGGCACAAAAGACACCCTTCACAAAAATTTTTTATTTGTTTATCTTCCTATTTATCTATTTATCTATTTGTTATCTACTTTTTATTTACATATTCATCATTTTATTCTTATTTGCATTTATTACTTATTAATTAAATAATTAATTTGTTTGTTTATTCTTTCACTTATCAATTAATTTATTTACATGTTTATTTATTTATTCATTTATCTATTTGTTTGTTTATTTAATAATTTGCTTATATTTTTATTGTTTGCTTGTTTATTTGTTTATTCATTTATTTACTATTAACTGATTATTAATTTGTTTATTTACTTGTTTGTTTATCTGTTTATTTAAACACTTATTTATTCACTTATTCATTCATTTTGTTTATCTATTCACTTATTCATTTATTTGTTTGTTTATTTATTTATCTATTTATTTTTTATTTATTTATTTATTCATTCGTTTACTTATTTACTTATCTATTTATTCGTGTATTTATTTATTTATTATCTACATATTATTTATTTGTTTATTTATTAATCAATTCATTCATTTATTTATTACTAATTAATTCTTTCAAGTCTCTATTTATTTTGTAGTTGATTAGGCGGCAGCAGGAAAAAACAACAACAACAACAAAAAACGACACCTTTGTGAAACAGACTATTAAAGATAATGGGCGATATGATATGTGGGTGGGTGGGGGGATGAGGACGATATGGCAAGATTTGAACGATGGCAGAAGATGCCCCGAGGCAATTGAACTACTGTATAAAGTTGCTACCTGTGTAGTTGTGTGGTCTGGTACGCGTTTAAACTGTGCAACAATGCAAGAAGATCCAGAGGACTTGATCTTGAGTTTGATTATAACCACCCTTAACTCCTCCACCAACCAAAGGTGCATTTCCGTCTAGTCTGGCGAAATAAGTTGTCTCGTCAAGGATAAGGTCTCTGCAACTATTCGTAGAAAAGTAATTGA
Organism: Oratosquilla oratoria; assembly: GCF_046742065.1. Lineage (NCBI taxonomy): Eukaryota > Metazoa > Arthropoda > Malacostraca > Stomatopoda > Squillidae > Oratosquilla > Oratosquilla oratoria. Next base: position 49,394,793 of record NC_134808.1, read on the forward strand.
TAATTGGCCCTGTGCATTAAGTTAGAAGAATGTGGTCCTTGTACAGGATGACATTTGAAGACCTCACTCCATGTTGGTACCGCTAAATCAACTTAGTACTGGGAAGTGTGTGCAGAGTGATTAAAGTGGTTGATGATCTTGGTCGGAGACTGTCATGTCGTTCCACTAATTCTTGACATCCCTCCAGAATTTCGAGGACTTTGTCGCACAGGAATTGATGAACAAAGTAATTTGACGCCTCTCCTTCTGATTGTATTCGATTAGAAAATAGTCTTTCAGACCACGCTTCAGTCAGTGTATTCCATATAAGACTGCATCACAAGACTCCGGGCAAGAGAAGTCGTTACATTAGTGGGTTTATGGAACCGTTTAGGCAAGACCACTCTCTTTCATGGAATCAGCGTCTGGTGAATATGAAAATAAATCTCTGGGAAACTGAGGAGACAGTCGTGCGTAAAAGCAACGACTGTCACTCTCTTTCACGGGATCAACGTCTGGTGATTATGAAAATAAATTTCTGGGAAACTGAGAAAATAGCTGTGCGTAAAAGCAACGATTGCCACCAAACACATTTCTAGAGCTCTGCGTGGGACAAGTATTTGTCTCGGTTCGGGAAGAAACTATTGGCGTTGATCTAATTCTCTGACAGAGTGGAGAAGTAAACTAGAGATTTAGTAGAAGGATACGCACATCTTTATTTGTTTGTTTGTAAGAGGTACTCTGAAATGAGGAACAGTGTGGAGAAGTAACCTGGTGATTTAATATCAATACAGGCACACCTTTTTTTTTTTTTTGTAAAAGGTAGACTGAAAGGAAAACTAAAGCTTATTCTGTATTCATTATCTTTTTAGTGATTTTCTAAATTTTATGAATGAGGTGTTCATAACTCAAAGGGAGGTTAAAGACGAATTTTCTGAGATCCATAGTGTTATCTGAAAGAAGAACATTACAATATACAAGCTTTCGGTTGACTTACAACCATCTTCAGGGAAGAAATAAAGATAAAACGAATATACAGAGCAGGTTTTTAGTTATAGATCATATTGAGGATGAAAACACTGGGAGAGATAGGTAAGACGGATTTCTATTCCTTCGTATTAGCTGGTGGTAACAGGACATTTGATCCTGGTAATAGATGGACATTTGATCCTGGTAGCAGGTGGACATTTGATCCTGAGAGGCCTGTTGGCATTTTGTTGCGTTGTACAGTTGAAAAGTGCTGTGTCTGTCTGTATGTTGATGATTAAGATGTATTGTGAGTCGTGGACTATCTAAAATATATAGATTCTTATGACTGTTTCACTGTTGTACTTTGTGTTGTTAACTAAATCTTCCCTGGTAGGAGTTTTATTGTGTGTTTGTGTTATATGTTTGCGTGTGTCTTTTTCACGGGCGTGCATTGTGAGTCTCATGTTTACAAAGGCAGTGGTAATACTCACCCACTACCTTCCTTAAATAATAGTATAATCTATACACAACCCTTCTCCACTCATCCCTATCTCCTGCCTTCTCCCTTCCTTGCTCAACAGACATTCCCCTCTTGCTCAACGTCCCTTTCACCCCACCCATCCATCTCATCCTCGGTCGTCCCCTCAAGTTCACTCCCTACACCTCGCCTTTTTCCATTTGTCAACAGCTATGCAGTGTACTCTGGGTTCTTTCTCTCTACCTTTTCACGCGTTTGGCCACCTCAGTGTTGTGGCCTCCGTCCAGATGGACCTTGTGGCTGTTGCTCTTATGCTGATACCAAATGATTTGGGTCTGGCTATGGGAGAAGCCCCAGCTTTTGCGAATGATTTCCGATTGAACACCATTTCAATACACACATACACACACACACACACACACACACACACACACACACACACACACACACACACAACTCAGTGGCGCGGTTGGTAGAGTCTCCGACTGTCAATACGGCGGTCCGGGGTTCGAATCCTGCCCAGGGCTGAAATAATTTCAGTATCGCTGCGCTTCGAGTCGTTACTCCAACTCTCGTGGGCGGGGAGTTGGGGTGTGTGTGTGCGTGTAAGGTCACAGCATTACCCATAGATCGGTCATACGAGCTCTGAGCTCTCTTCCGGGAGGGAAATAGCTGTCGTTCACGGGTCCAGCACGTGATCGAAAGACCAAGGTGAATACACAAACACCCACACCACACACACCCACACGCGCACACACACACACACACACACACACACACACACACACACACCACACACACACACACATGCACACACACACACACACACACACACACACACACACACACACACACACACAAACACACACACACACACACACACACACACACACACACACACACACACACACACACACACACACACACACACACACACACACACACACACAGACTGAGAGAGAGGGAGAGAGAGAGAGAGAGAGAGAGAGAGAGAGAGAGAGAGAGAAGGTGTTATGGCCCAAGCTAGAACAATACATGAATTTAAATCTATGTATGATAATTGGAAAGTAAGGATATAGGACCAGTTTGAACCATACATGAATTTTTGAATTTGAACCCAGGTATGATGATTGCTCTTTGCCCGTATTCTACAATCAGGTAAATACACACACACACACACACACACACACACACACACACACACATTCACTCACAAAAAAGATAATTTTTAACTCGTTTTGTCCCTTCGTCTTGTTCCCTTTCTCAAAATATTCCTATGCCACACTAATGCCTCCAGCTCTTCTCTTCGTTATTATCATCCAGGATAGAAGCGCAAGTCATTCTCGAGAAAATGTTTCGATGGACCTCAAAGCAGACCAAACCGCGTTTCGAAAACCCTCCAAATCATACTCCAGTACTGCAGTGTTGATTTCTTCCTCATAATATGAAAACTCGACGACGAAAACACGCGAGTATCCTCAACCTGTTGCTCCACAAAGGTATCTAAGCTCCAGCACTCGCTAAAGCCGGCTCTCTTCCAGTAGCTCTTGCTCCTTGACGGCTACCGAGATTCGGTAAATCAGATATTCGGTCTTGTACGTTATCTACCACATGCAAGACTTTGCTTCGGTAGTGGCTGCTCACCATCGGCGTCTGAATGTGTATTTGCTACTATTTAAAGCTGTACTGTTAGCAGACACTCGATGCAAGGTGGAGATTTTGTAAAGCTGGCTTCGAAAGGGCAGGAGGTCAACCCTCAGTGGAGAAAATGCGGCGGCAATGGCAACAAGGGAAACCGGATCTCGCTTTCTAGAGCCCTCGAGGTCACACGCCTTCTAATGGATCGACTACGAACCGCCGCCGTATCGGTTCCAACAATGTTTCCCTGGCAGGAGCCGGACACGCGATAAATCCCACCTGCCACCGTCGGTCTCAATAACTCAAGTAGCACACAGGGCAAAGGTGACGTCCTTGGTCACAGCTCCTCCTTGCGTGGGTTCATCCCTATTGTTTACTATGTCATGGAAAGCAAAGGTTATAAGCGCTGATACAGGGAGATTCACAGCGATCAATGTTTCCCATAATATATTTGTTTCGGTCATAGAAGTTAGAAACTGCAATAAACAGCGAGTGATACCACACAGGAAAAATAATTCCTATATATTTGAATATATATATATATATATATATATATATATATATATATATATATATATATATATATATATATAAAGTATAAGAAATGTTCCTTCACATCCTAAGATAAGACTTAAATTCGTTGGTGCTTAGAGGGTAGTAATTGGAATCCTGATCAAATGAATGAGAGCAAGAAAGCAAGTAACGGTTAAGACTAGCAGGGCAAGTAGTGGGCGGGTTCTAGGTTAACACGAAGAGAGGGAGGATTAAGTAGAAAACGGAGGATTCCAAGGTTGATGTGGAACACGAGAGAGTGAGACCAGAAAATTTAAGGAGGAAACCAAACGTGAAATATTAAACTGAGTTGAAGGAGAAAAAAATCTCACTGGACTGTTGAAAGTTGTAGCGATAGAGAACGGAAAAAAACAGAGGAAGAGGGAAGAAGAGGAATGGAGTTGAGGATAGAAAAAGTGAGTTTGATCGGCCTGTTCAAAATTCTAAGCGATAAAGAAAAAAGCGCGTGGGGGGGAGGGAAGAGAGCTGAGGAATGGAGTCGATGGCTGCATCATGATGTAATAAAGGAGGATGGTCAGACAAAACGAAATCGAGGAATATTGGCGATCGGGCTATTACTGCGTGAAATTGAAAGAAAAATAGATGACACTTATGTGCGGGCAATGGTGGGGCAACACATGCAGATAGATAATGGAATACAGGGTAATGGTTTTGGTAAGTGCGACGATTAGACAAGTTTATAGTTTGATCTCTCGGTTACCAAAACAGGTGGGGAGGAGGGAGGGAATGTAAATGGCGACAATATATATGATGGTGACACAGTTATATATATATGTATATATATATACATATATATGTATATGTATGTATATATATATCTATATATATACATATATATATATATATATATTTACTAACTTGTAATTAATTTTCACAGAAAATTAAACTCAGAAATGAAGTAATCCTTATATTTCGACCACTAACTGTAGTCTTCTTCAGAGGATAAGTACATAGGATGGCTAGAACACAAGGAATGTATACAGACGTGAGATGATGCAAAAAAGAGACGGTGGAACTTAGTGACATGCCCCTGGTGGGGTTGGGGAGCTTGATTAGTTAGAGGGCGGGATAGATAAGATGGGGGAGAGGGAGGGAGGGAGGGAGGGGGGAATTCGGGGTTTAGTGGAAGGAAAGAGTGAAATGGAAGGAAGTAAGAGTTATAATAGATGTGGGGCAAACCCACTTGCACGGTTAGTTTATAGTCTTTTGGCGGAGCTTGGTTGACAGCTAGTAAGGTCAGGTCCTGCTGCCATGGGAAGTAATTTGTTAATTGCCAATGTGGTTATACAACCTGGAGACAATTGTCCTTCTAAGGTGTTGAAGTTAGGGTAGTGTTTAATTAAGGATGATTCTATTGTGTTTCTTCTAAAATTGCAGTGCGATTTGTAAATAATGGCTGCGTTTTCCTAGTCCTTGCAATGGTCCTCCGTGCTGGTGTGAAGGAAAACTGCAGAATTTTCTTGGCCGTATCTGACAGAGTTTCTATCTTCTTTCATTCTAGTAGAAAGATCTCTACCTGTCTGTCCACAATAGACGTCGTCACAGTCTGTGCATGGTAAAATGTGTACACGCCGCCGGGGCTATTGTCCGCTTTTGTTCTGTGGTGGACATTTACTACCTCTTTGAAAAGTCTATCTATTCCCATCCATTCCACTCCCACCCACCACCCTTTCCTCCCTCTCATCTTAGCTCCTCATGGATGACGGGTCATCCCTACATCCTCCAACTGCCCTGGGTCAAACGCAGTGCAGTAAGACACAGTGCACCCACAGCAAGGCTGCTTCACTTAATCGGTGACCTCCTATTCTCCGTCCCATCATGTAGAAAATGTAAAGACGGGGAGGAATTCCATCGGTCTGCGTCAAAATATCATTCACACATAAGCATTCCCTGCCCCCCATCCCCCCTACTTCTCTTGCTTGCATAATGATATAATTCATATAAAGTCATTCTCCACTCGCCCCTATCTCCTGCCTTCTCCCTTCCTTGCTCAACAGACATTCCCCTCTTGCTCAACGCCCCCTTTACCCCATCCATCCATCTCATCCTCGGTCGTCCCCTCAAGTTCACTCCCTTCACCACTGCCTCCCACACCTCGTTTAATAATCCTTCATCACTCATTATTTCCATGTGTCCAAACCATTCCAATAATCTTTCATCAGCCTTATCTGCCATCTCCTTTCTCACTCCCGCTCTCCTTCTCACCTCCTCGTTTCTAACTCTATCCAACATAGTAAACCCTACCATACTTCTCTGGCATTTCATCTCAAACACATTTAAACTTTTCCTCTCTGACCTCTCCAGGGATGACTCGTCATCCCTGGAGAGCTGAGTAGGGAGGGGAGGAAAGGGCGGTGGAGGAAAGTGATATATATATATATATATATATATATATATATATATATATATATATATATATATATATGTGTGTGTGTGTGTGTGTGTGTGTGTGTGTGTGTGTGTGTGTGTGTGTGTGTCCAAATATAAATCATAGGAAAATCGACTAGAACATATGAATCTGTTTTCCCTAAAAAAGCGTACAATCAGAGATGGCTTGATACAGGTATTTAAGATTCTAAAGGGAATCGACATCAAAAGTGACAAAATTTTCACACTGAATGAGAATCCGACAAGAAATAATGATCTCAAACTATCAGGAAATAGATATAATTTGGAAGTGGGTAGAAACAACTTCGCCAACCGTGTAGTTAATGAATGGAATAAACTTCCTGCAGAGGGAGTGTAATGTAGTTCAGTTCGAAGCTTTAAGATTCGTTTAGATAAACACCTAAGCAAGATGCTGTAATGACTGCCATTTATTTTATATTATTTGTTTGTTTATTATTATTTGCTTGATTTTTATTTATTATTAGTTATCCGTCAATTTATTGTTATTTGCTTTTTACCTGTTTGTTTATTATCTAACTATACCTATGCATTTATCTTATTTATCATTATTTATATTATTATAATTTCTATTTATTTTTCTTATATTCATCATTATTATATTTTTTCCGCATCCGACCTAGTTATGGACCAAAAGGTCTCCTGTCGGCATGCTCTTTCTTTGTGATAATAATAATAATATATATATATATATATGTATATATATATATATGTATATATGTATATATATATGTGTGTATATATATTATATATGTGTGTATATATATTATATATATATGTATATATATGTATATATATGTATATATATATATATATATATATATATATATATATATGATACACAGGAAACCCACAGTCGAAGAAAATAAACTTCGAATAAAGAACAATCCTATATTTCGGCTATCAACTGTATATATATATATATATATAACTATATATATTATATATGACACACAGGAAACCCACAGTCGGAGAAAATAAACTTCGAACACAAAAGAATCCTATATTTCGGCTATCAACTGTATATTTATTTATATATATATATATATATATATATATATAATATATATATATATGTATGTATGTATGTACATAATATAATGACTGAAAAAAAATTCATGTTAGATACTAACCTAACAACAAATAATCGCCTTAAGATATCAGGACGTAGATAACCTACTCATAGTATGTAGAAATGATTTCACTCACAACGTCGTCAATGAATAGCCTAAATTAAGATTCCAACCGAGTCGATTGAATGTAATATAGCTCAAAGTTTTCAATAATCCCTTGGAAAAAAAATTCTTTCTTTCTGTTTCGTCCGAACTCGTCATCGAGCTAAAGGTTTCCTGTCGGCCTGCTTTATCAAAGTTATTGTAATATTGTAACTTGGACGACCAACGAGTTAGTTATTGGATTAGAAAATTTGTTACGTGTGCGTTGTTTCGTTATGCACGTCTGTCTAGCTTCTGAATTTTGATACGAGTAGATGCATACACACTCAACATAACAGAATAGTTTATGTCACCTCACTGTGTGGATCAAAACACATTTCTTTTGCCAAAGGATTGCCTCGACTATGTGAGTACTATTGTGTGTCTTCTTATCATTATGAAATCGACTACTCCCGACCTCCATGAGTAGAAGATATTTTCTGTCGTGATACTTAAAAGTCTTGATACTTTAAAGTCCCCCTCCTCCCCCGGTGACTGATCAGTCAGTATTTGGATGCTACCCAACCCTACGCTCACCCTTGCCATTTTGCCTTTCCACGTGTCCGTTCGTTCAGCCTAAACACAACGTCTAACTTTCGGCAACATGACCTATCCTCTCTACTCACCACGGCTAGACAGCTCGGGCCGTCTGCATAAGCTTGTTTTTATTTTTTCAGGTACTGTCGTATGCACGATACCGTTCAGTTGTTCATTTCCATTAACCTTTCTTCTGTCAACGTTCGGATGGAACTGAAACGAAGACGCCTCGCGTCAGCATAAACGGAGAAGGAAAGCTCCCAACCGATTGTAACCGTCACCAAGAACAAGATGTTCGGTAGGCAGAGTGAGAAGAAAATATCCATCCAATACTTTATGACCACAGGCCAGGGATTAAAATCATATCGATTAACATCTTCAGTACGTTGATGCCCCTTAGAAACTTTCCAGCTAATTCCAGAATATTTCATTTGCCTGGAGGGAGGTAGGAGGTGGTGACGTCACTGGAAGTGAAAGGCTAAAGACTCAACTTCTCCTTTGTACACTACGGCAAAGGCTCTTACATATTTTATTTTGATTTATGATCGACTACTTTATGAGGGAACAATACGGGAGTGAAAGAGTTAACCAACCTTGTTTACACGTTCCCAGCCGGCTGTGTGGCCAGCTGTCACCACCTGTTGTTTGCACGTGCCTGCTCAGCTGTTCGAGTTGCCTTTCCCTCGCCTCTCAGATTCCCAGTTATCCAGAAGCTTTCCATTCATCCCACCCACGGATGCACCTCATGGAAGTACGTACCCCCATCATGACAGGGGTGGGTCTGGGGCACGTCTGCCAATTGTACAATCCTAACCTTACTTTTTATTTGTATCTTGTGTCTTTCTTTTACGTCTCACTTCCCACCTTTCCTGTATACCTCCCTTGTCCCTCTCACTTTTGTTAGTGCACCTGTTTATGAACTCGTCGTAACATCCTAGTTCACCCCCATCCACATCCAGCACGCAGACACAAACCTTCGTTTCACCGGCTCATCCATATTCGTTCATTCTCTTTAGGATAAGGCCCACCCATCCTATGCTTTGATCTCACCTGCATTTCCGTCCACCCATTCCTCTTTACTTCTTTCTTTTATATTGTTGTTGTTCATCAACTGAGTTGTGTGTACCCACTTCAACAGTTCACCTGTACTCATCCGTCAGTTTGACGCACCTGTCCTGTTCCCCTAACTCTCTACCCTCAACCGACACCACCTTCACGCACCTGCTGTACCTGCAGGACGCGGGGCGATGGTGTGTGCTACGCAGGCCCGTGCGTTCGAAGGATGTCGCACCTGGCTTTATAAACAGAATTTAAGAAGTTTCCTTCTAAGACAGAGGCAGATGTCGTCGTGGATAGACAGTCTCCTGCCCTTGGCCAAGCTTTCGGCTGTGCTGATCGGTTATAAGGGTCTAGAGGTCGGGTTGTGTATGGTCAAACGTAGAAGATGTGGAAATGGCGACATTTGGCATCACGCTTCCCGCCTGCCTAAGTCTGGCGTGCCGGCAATCCTCACATCTCCCCACACCCTCATCATTACAACATCACCACACTTACCACCACGCTCTGCCGCATCACCACTCCAACAACAATATCAGCAACAACAGCTTCTACTACCTCAACAACAACAACATTAATTCGCCCGCTCTTCTTACACTACAGCAGCTACAACAGCACCCAATTAGCGATGGCACACGTCACAACTAAGCCGAGAACGGTGCAATTGCTCCCTGCAGGCGCCGTGGCAACCTTTGTGCTTAATAATTCACCTGTAATGCTGATGTCACGCTTTTCTTCAGTCACCCGGCTGCGATAGACACCGTGATGTGTGGCTAAATTAATTCTGATCATGTTGTTGTTGTTGTAGTGAGAGAGAGAGTGTGGGAGCGGACGCATGCAAGAACAAAAGCAGCAGCAGCAGCAGCAGTAGCAGCAGCCAGCACCAGTAGAAACAAGTTAGAATACAACAGAGGCATCAGCGACTGCGCCCATCAGTAGTTTCAGACCAAAACAACCACCCATCACCACTAAATCCTCCACAACTACCGATTACAGAACAACACGCTCTTCTCCATAACCTTATGAGAAACGCAGTCGAGGTTGTTCCAGCTGTTGTTGCCTTCCTGTAAGGTACAACAGCGGCAGTTGCTGCCGTTGCAGCATCAGTGTAGCTGCACTCGGCAGTAGGGAGAATGCGGAGATACGTGCTTGTGATCGGAAGTCAAGTCTAAGAAATGAAAATGGTGACTCGAAAATTTACATCCTGAGAAGTGTGACTTGGCTGCAAATTTCACTCAAATACACTCGGGTTAGGCTTCGTAGTGATCAGAACCGCATATTTTTAACGTACTTAGAAGAAATGCCTTTCCCGTAGTTATTACTCTAGTCGGCTTTGTAACATGCCTCTCCTGTAGAATCACTGGAATCGTTTTGCAAGAAGGGAAACGGTTTACCAAAGTAAGATTTCGGTTTGAAAATCTGAAATAGTGATAAATTTTGTTAAAAAAAACGACGTAAGAGCACGTCTCTTCAGAAGTCAGTCAATTTTTCTTTTTCTTTTTTTTTCCCAATTTCCAGTCATTTACTGAAAGCTTGTAAATCATGTCAACCTCAGAATTAATCGAAAGAATCAAGAGTGCAAGCAGCTATTGTATTCTTTTTTCCTACGCTGACGCTAAAGCATATTGTGAAAATATGTGGCGTAAAGATTAGTAAGGAATTGAGTGACTTGGTTGGCAGAGGGATTCAGCTTCGTTCTCATTTGAACGTGGGTTCAAAGGAATCAAGAGAAACTAAGGTTACATTTTATCATAAGAAAGGGTGAAAATAAGAAGAAAAAAAAAAGTATTTTTTGTAATAAGGGGATCTAGGTCAGAATGAACAAACCTAAAAGTATACAAATTTGGAATACAAATCACGTTAGGGTGCAGTGACGTGTGTAGCAGTTGGACAAGTAATTTACCTCGCTTCAGCCATCGAAACTCACTTGCATGCTGCTGCACTTGTTGTTGTTGTTGTTGTTGTTGTCGTTGTTGTTGCTGTTGACACAGACAAGGTGAACACGAGTATTTGTGATGAAAAGAGGCACGATGTGGAAAGGATCGAAGTGAGAAGCCAAAATATATCGAAGTCGATGAAAGAGAGTATTTTGTCGAAGTTCTTTCTCTCCGAGCTGGCCCCGTGTTGGCCTTTTGAATTGTTATTGTCATCATCGTGTCTGCGGTTTCGGGAATGATGTCAGGTGGTGGTGACGGGCGGTGGTGCCAGTGATGTTGACAGGCAGTGGTGCTGAATACTGAAACTGAGGATGACACTGTGGGAAAGATGGTATGTGGAGCTTGTTTGGTGAAGACGTGGTGACAGTTGACAGTGTGAATACAGCGGTAAGCCAAACATTCATTGTCTTAGTTTATTGCTAGTAGCTTATTGGTGATGCTTTTTATGTAGTGGTGCTGCTTACATAGTGTTTACATGAGGTTAATTGTGCACAGTGGATACATAGTGGACTAGTGGCCAAACAGAACAGGTTAAGAGGGCCCAAGGCCTCTTGAGGGACCCGTAAATGTGGGTGACCCACAAAGACACGTGATCACGGAAGTCACTTAGTAAATTTACTCCCAGACCTGCAGTGTGTAGCAGGTCTTGTTGTTGTTGTTGTTGGGTTGTGGCCTCATGACTGACCCCCCTCCTCAGGTGAATCAAGGTCACCTGGCCGTGGTTGCCTTACACCTCTCTCTCTCTCTCTCTCTCTCTCTCTCTCTCTCTCTCTCTCTCTCTCTCTCTCTCTCTCTCTCTCTCTCTCATTCACTCAAAAAAACACACACACTCTCTCTCTCACTCACACATAAACACAAACTCTCTCTCTCTCTCTCTCTCTCATTCACTCATACATACACACACACTCTCTCTCTCACTCACACATAAACACAAACTCTCACTCTCTCTCTCTCTTTCTCTCTCTCTATGTGTGTGCGCGCGTGTGTGTATGTGTGTGCCACGAAAGTATCTTTGAGTTTCACCATGTCAAGATTACAATTTGATTGGCTTTTGTAGTTGTTATAAACTCTAGACGTAGATATATATATATGTATGTGCGCGTGTGCGTGCGTGCGTGCGTGCGTGTGTGTGTGTGTAGTGAATATTGCAGTGTGATAATTACATTGATTTGCGCTTACCTTAAACATTTACGCGCCAATGTTTGTAGGTATTTTTGTTTTAATGCCTCTGCGTAAAAAATGGCTAAATGCTAATGTGTGACCTGCATTGTACTCATACAGAATGCTGTATGAATGTTTTGTTTGTTTTCATTAGCACTTGTGTAAATGCTACTTAAAGTTTGATTGCCCATCATAAAACCGTGTTTTTTGGATATTTTTTTGTTAGTATCCTGACATTTTTTCCTGTTTTATTACATGCAAGTACGCGTATGGGATTCGAACCCTGTGTCCAAAAGCTTAAATGAGATTAAAAATTAAACTGCGTTGCTAAAACTACACTTTCAGTCGCGTTGTCTTAGCGACTCTGTGTCAATAAGCAGTTAATAATTTTTCATTGGCTTGTTTAGTCAATGATTGATTGATTAGTTGGTTGGATGATTGGTTGATTTACCTGTCTAGTTATTCATTGAGATCTGTTTGCTTTTTTATATTTTTCCTTGTTTTATTTCTCAATTATTGATTGATTTGTCTTGATGCACTGTTTTTTTCAATTCGTTTATGTACTTGTATATTTATCTACTTCGAACACATTTTCTATTTTTTCTTTCTTATTTATTTACTTAGTCATTCAATTGTTTCTTTATATAGTTATTTGTTTCTTAACCTATTTTATTCATTCAACTATCCCTTTATATATTTACCAATTTAGCTATACGTTATAAACTGGGTCAAAGGAAAATAGTAGTTCTCAAGTAACAAAGTTTTTTGCCTTACAATGTGAGATGTCTTCACGCTGGCCTTTCCATGAAGCGTACGAACACAGAAATGTTAAATTGAGTGATTTGTATCATGTTTACTTAAGCAGTTTAACAACTCCTATTTGAATGAGCGTAGTGCTCAGAGATAAACAGATACTTATCGTCGTATCTAAAGGAAATGTAATGATTTTGTTCATACGCACAGATGTGTACATGTAATCATATCTAAGGCTTTCCTGAACGCATCCTTCATTCCTACTTTTGTAAATACAACTGACCATCTGTGTTCGTACAAAAGAAATAAGAATATAATTCATCCAAACGAGTTCCTTCCCCCGACATCAAACCGACTGCATTAACCTCATTTACCGTAACCTCAGTAAACCCAAGGTGACTTGACCTATCCTAACCGTTTCTCAAACAACGTCGTATGTACTCATAGAGTAGCGAACACACGGAGAACCACGACGTCGACATAATATCAGGGGAAATCATGCCTTCCACCAAATTTATTCGAGTAGCCGAAATCGAGGAAACGAAATTCAAGGAATTGGGCATATTTTTTCATAAAACCAACAATACAAAATTTATTAATAATATCTGTGAACAACTTGAAATTCCATTATCAATTACGGTTT
>NC_134808.1:49425636-49430636 GCF_046742065.1 Oratosquilla oratoria
TTATTATCATTATTATTATCATTATCTTGATACAAATTTCACTGTTTATTTTCATTTGCGTGTATATTTCAACAGAAAGCAATCGAATGCTGACCATTTGATACCAATTTAGCTGGTTGCGACTCTGCAGTAGACTCTGAATTGATATCCGAACACCGATTCCATACACCATTTCTGTACCGCATCTTCTCCTCATAAGCAGGTGATCGGGGATCGAACGAGAAGCAGATGTAAGCGAGTGCGAAGCTCGGAGAGTCCGTCCTCCCCAGGAGCAAGAGAAAATGGGACAGTCGCACCGATGCCAATTTGTGTTGTTATTTTTCCACAAATTTTGTGTCTCAGAAATTTCCTCACATGGGGTGTTTTGTGGGCAAATTATATGTTGCAATGAAATTATTTGTGTGTATAGTAATTCCTTTTTGTGGGAAAAAATGTGGTAATCCAGATTTCCTTGTGGGGATTTTGTGGTAAAAATCTCACTCGTTTGTGGGAACTGACATAGGTCACAGTGGCAACACTGCCCAGTCGACCCACGATTCCGTAAATTTGGTGACACGAACCCACTGGTATAGAAACACAAGTAAATCAGCCATACCTTCTATTGCAATATCCCAGCGTAAATCAGAGGAATTTATCATATACCACTTTAAAAAGCGACTGACATCTTGCACAATTACACCACAAAACAAATAATCATTTGTGTTTAACTAAGAGAGAGAGTTGTGGTTCCTCGTCGATGGTAATCAGACCTTATAACTTTTGAAGTAATATGACACTGCGGAGATAGGGTCAGAGTCAATGAAGGATAGATCAAAGGAGGTCAACAGGAAGGGAGTTTAGTAGAAATTAAAATTGATGACCATTCCTATTTGACTGGAGATTTGTCTCCACTCAAAATAATAATGCTTGGCTTTGGTTTACATTAGTGTCACTGAAGTTCTTAGAATATCGATTCTTCAAACGGACAGGGAGAAAGAAAGAAGGAGAGAGAGAGAGAGAGAGATGGATTGGATGGTGAAAACTTGACTCGATCATGTTAAATTTATTCATATAAATCCATCTTGGTAAATAACTTAGTAAAACCCTCGCTTCTCCCTTTCCCTCATTCCCACATTCATTCCCTCCCTCACCAAATCATTCCTCTCTGTCATTTCCCCCTTCCATCTCGCACCGACCAACACAGCCACTATCATCCACACACGCTCGCGTACGCTCAGTGTGCTATTCTGTCTCTTGCCTTCTCTCGTCAAGTTCATTCATTCACATTAAAATCCTTCCACGCGTACATTCCCACAGCCTCCCTTTCTGGCTCATCCCTCCCACAAAATCCCCCTTTTTGCTCCAACATTCTGGCTTGTGTAGTCACACATCATTTCATGTTCGCTCATTCGCGTGTCGTTCTCGCACTCTTTCCCTTTTCCGCTTACCCGTTCACTCATCTCAACTTTCTCTTAGTTGATCGTTTTCAGTCGTGTTCTAGGACCCTTTCAGACATTCACATCCACCCCCACACTAATTACTTAAAATGTTCTCTCTCTCGATTTCTGTATTATATAAAACATGTATGTATATACATATTCATATATATATATATATGTATATACATATTCATATATATATGTATATATATATATATATATATATACAGGCATGACAGAATTGAATAGACACCAAGAAAATTGCATTTCTACTCTTATTTAATACTTCATGTTATTGAAATTTACCTAATATGTTATATTTACCTAGATTTATATTTCACATTACGTACAAGATTAATCAAGCATGCCACGAACCAAAGGAGCAGTAGACCTATCTGAATTGTGAAGATGGATTTAGTCAACGCAAAATATCTGAAAATCTGCCAATACCTCTTTCTACTGTTAATAGAGTGATCTTACAATTTACCAGAAAGGACAAGAAGGGTACAAAACCTCATTCAGGTTGTCCCGGGTCCTCAGAAAGAACCTTGCGTCTTGTCAAAAGAAATGTCGAAGAGGATCCACTTTGCAAGGCTTCTAACAAAGCAGCACAAGCTGATGTCAGTTCCAGAACAGCTGTCAGGTACCTCCACAAGCTGGGTTACTATGGCAGAACTGTAAGAAGGAAACCACTCCTTCGTCCAGCAAATATCAAGCGCAGAAAGGATTGGGCTGTTGAGATGGTGGAGAGACGTGTGGCCTTTTGGAGCACTCATTTTCTCTAATGAGTCACGATTCGCAATATTATCTGACAGTGGAAGAGTGTGGATTTGGAGACTCTGTTGTCAAGAGTTTCACCTCAATAAACTGCAGCCAACAGTGAAACATGGGGGTATTTCAATAATGGTGTGGGGTGCAATTTGGAGTGATGGTCGATCAGAGCTTGTGGAGTGTCAAGGAAACATCAATTCAGGCAAATATGTTTCTATATTAAAGGAAGGACTCATTCCAATATTCTCCAGTGGTAGAATGAGTAAAAATGTCTTCCTATTTATGGAAGATGGAGCTCCTTGTCACACTGCTCAAGCAACACAAAATTGGTTGAGCCAAAATGGGATCAGGAAACTTCCATGGCCAAGTCAGTCCCCGGATATGAACCCTATTGAACACCTGTGGGGCATATTAGACCGACAACTTCGCAAAAAGAACAGGAAGCCATCTTCAAAGCCCGAACTCTTAGGATTACTACGGGAAACATGGCAAGAAATCCCTCAAGATGATATTTGTGAACTAATCACTATCATGCCTAAAAGGGTCCTTGCATTGAAAAAGGGGATGTCAACCAAGTATCAGTTATTCACATTGTGACCATTTATGAGCATTTTAATTTTATCAAGTGCTTGTTTAATAAGTTAAACGATTTCTCTTGGTGTCTATTCAATTCTGCCATGTGTGTGTATAAATATATATAAATATATATATATATATATATACATATATATATATTTATATATATGTATATACAGCTAGATATAAAGTAATGTCATGTTAAGGCAACCATTATTAATATAACATTTCGCTTGTTAGAGTTGTGGAACACAAAACTCCGAGAATATGCAGTAGGTCCTCGGGGAGGGACGGGGGAGGAGGTAACTGGAGTCTGGGGACGGTTAAGGAACAATTGTCATGAGCACTGAAAATTACTCTCCATCCTCCTTAACTGTCCCAGAGCTCCAGTAACGTTACCCCGTCACCCCTCGGCTCCTCATACATATATTTCAGAGCTTTGCGTTCCACAACTATGTTCTTGACAAAGCTCTAAGCGAAAGTTCGTCTGTCGTCGCGTGGTGTTTCTTTCCATAGGCTCGTCGGTAAATGTCGGTTGTTTTTTATATATCTTATTTTCATCGTCTTCCATTTCATCATGGGTGTGTTACGTATATTTTTATTATTTTTGTTCTTATCTGTATTTATATATTTTTGTAAAATGATGCCCAACACTATGATGGGTGTATTTTCTAGAGAGTAATTGTGCCGGAGTCATGGTCAAGTAGGTTATCTACCTCAGTGTAGCGTACGGGGCCTAGAAACGTAGGATTAATCTTCTAACGATGAATCTTGTTTCTGTATTCTGTTCAACCATACATGTTTACATACATATATATATGTATATGTATATATATATTCGTGAAGCGTGGCAGGAGATTCTCTTTCAAGCATATTCTGTTGAAAACGACAGCAAATTCATTAGAAATTAATTTCTTTCGTAAGCTTTCTAGCTTTCGGAAAGTAAATTTCCCCTCTCTTTTCCTCAGAAATCTACTTTCCGAAAGCCAGAAAGCTTACGAAAGAAATTAATTTCTAATGAATTTGCTGTCGATTTCAACAGTATATATATATATATATATAACATGTATATATATATATATATATATATATATATATATATATATATATATATATAAATATATATCTTTTCCCCTGTTTCACTTCATGGAAAACACTGGCTCTCAATTACGTGTCCATTTAACGCATCCATTCTGCCTCGCACTCCTCCCTCCCCACGTCCTCATTCACTTACTGAGTCATCCAGGAATTCGTGTCCCTACCCAGTCTCCCTCCGCTCTCATCCACTCCCAATCGATCTTCCGCATCCATTATCTCTGTTTCACCCATTCCTTTTTTGTGACCATTCAGTGATCCATACCCTCCCTCTCACTCAATCATACTCCTGTATTTCTTTGCCCAGACAGAGTCAAAGGGGAAAATATTTATTTTTTATCGATTTTTCTGTTTCTTTCTTTCTCTCTCTCTTGCTTGCTTTATTTTTCTATTATTCTTTCTTTCTATCTTGCTTGCTTTATTTTTATATTTTTCTTTCTCTTTTTCTTTCTCTCTTGTTTTATTTTTCTCTTGTTTTTTCTTTCTTTCTCTTTCATTCATTCTTTACTTTTTCCTTCATCCATTATTTTATTTATTTTCTTTTTTTGTCAACAGCACTGCGACAAAACTCAAAGTGAATGGGAACAGTGTTTCCTGTATGACTCACTCAAATTTTGGGAGTAATTGGGTCAAACTCAAAGCCAAGGTTTCTAAAAATGTGGAAATATTTTTTCAACTAAAACTTCCACACACACACAGACGCACACACACACACACACACACACACACACACACACAGACACACACACGCATACATACACACGCATACATACATACATATATGCATACATACACACACACATACTGAGACATTGTGAGAAATTGAGAAAGATGGAAAAAGAAGTCATGAGTTTAGTTCCAAGTTGCGAATTTATTCCTGAACGGTTTCGCTCTACGCTTCTTCAGAGGGATGTGACCCCGGGGTGAAGCCGGCGGTATATATTGAGAATCAAGCGCGCGCCCCCTCCTGGAAGATGGGGTCCGTCGCTGTTCAGACCGAAGCATACAATAACTTACAATTTTGAAATACAACTATTTAATTACTTTTATAAATACCAGAAACAGTTCCGGTGTGTGCGTGAAGTGTTGTCTCTTCTAGGAGGGAACGCGGGCTTGATTCTCCATGTATACCGCCGGCTT
>NC_134808.1:49435636-49440636 GCF_046742065.1 Oratosquilla oratoria
AAGAAGAAGGAAAAATAATTTGAGCCGCTTACATCGCTTCCCGTCCATCCAGAAACCATCGAGATGGATTTGTTAAATTAGCCAAAACGGCGAGTTGTTTCGTTCGTCAACGGGAGAGGACGAGTGAGAGGAAAGGGCTGGCTTGCACAGGAACCGGGAGGTATGGGCCACGAAGTAAACAAGGTGAAGCTCTTCTTTCGTATGTACTCAATGAGGAAGTCCTGGTAAGGAGCACAAAGTAATAAAAAATAAATTGCTTTCATTGTTTACCTCATCACCCTGTCATATATATATATATATATATATATATATATATATATATATATATATATATATATATATTTGTGACATCATGACAGGTTTATGAATGGTAAGCATGGAAAGACACGATTGAGAACAAGAAACTTTATTCCTGACCGGTTTCACATCTGAAGAAGCCTCAAAGGCGAAACTGGTCAGGAATAAAGTCTCTTGTTCTCAGTCGTGTCTTTCCATTCATAATATAATATATATATATATATATATATATATATATATATATATAGTGTATATATATATATATAATATATATATATATATATATATATATATATATATATATATATGTATATATTGGATGAATGGATTTGACAGATGAGAATGTCGGTAGAGGAAGAACAAGCGAAGATGGTCTGGAACTCCTTTATTGCTCATATACGTTTCGACCGACTCGGTCTTCTTCAGTAAGCTGTCTACCAACAACTCGAACTTTACAATTATACACACTCGAAGTTGGAAACTCGGACAGGTCATCCCACTGGCTGTCTGGGGATTCCTGTAGCAGGTACATACTTCCCAATTGTATTTATTATTATTAATTCGCTTGCTACCTTCGATAAACATACGAAAATTTCTCTTTCATTGGTATTTTCAAACTTGTTAATGAAGGCAGCTTCAACCGTTTTCCTCGTGTTTCTTCTTTTCAATCCCGTATGCAGAACTTCGACCCCATCCCAGTGGGGGCAAATGTCCGGACTTGTCAGCGCGCTGAACGAGTGAGTTGGATGTTCTGTGTGACCTCCTGTCACACAGAACATCCAACATAAGAGGGGAAACCTTCCTTAAGTATGAATCTGTTTCTGTGTTGTTTATTATCTTACTGATAAGCTCTTCCCGTAACGAATTTTTTTCTTTCTTTTTTCCTTCTTATCTTGAATCGATTCACTTTAATGGCTGCCTCCTTCTCCACTAGGCTAGTCAGTCGATTATTTGGCTCTCTGTTACCCCTTTGCAGGCAAAGGGAGGGACGTCTGAAGTGCTTCTGCATTGGTAGAATACTTACGCTAAATCATTTTGACATCGTGAAATCGTGTTTCGAACTCTGTGCAAATTATATCGAAATGGCATTGGATGCAATAACGTTAACTACAACAAAACTTGCGCAACTTCACAGCTTCGTTTAATTCCACTCCACATTTGCAAAGTAAAGTCTGTAACTTTTTCGTTTAAAAAGAGTTGATTAACGTGAAACAGTTTCAATATTGACACTTTCTTTGTAAAAAAAAAGTTGTCACGTTTTTACAACTCGAGCATACGCACTGATGTAGTTGAGTGAACACTTGTGAAAAAAGAACGTGTAGAGTCAATATTAGTAAGTCTTCTAAGACACTCCAGGTTCTGCCCAACTCTGCGAATCTAAACGACCCCAAACCCTCTAATCTAGCACCGCTTTGTCCCTCCTCTGCCCACAGTAGTTCCACATGCATACTATCCGCATAACACCGCATAACGTAAAACCGTTTCCACTGCCTTTTCTTTGTGCTCTTCTCATATGCTTTTTCTTTTCTGGATTGTGGTAAAAATCTTCCTGTGAAAAGAAGGTCGTGATCCTTTTAGGTCCCCTTCAAGTCTTGTATCATTCAGCCTCGGGCACAATACGAAGTAGCTCCTCCTCACCTCTCTCGCCCAGTTCTGTCTACCTGCAGGAGCCAAGGAGAAGGAGAAGACCCCGGAGGCCAAGCCTCGCGGACAGTCATCTCATAATAAGATCTCCTTGCCCCTTTTTCTCCTCATTTTTGCACTCATATGTATATACATACGCACATACGGGGAGTTGGGAGTGTGTGTGTGTGGAAGGTCATAGCATTACCCATAGATCGGACCTACGAGCTCTGAGCTCTCTTCCAGGAGGGAAATAGCTGTCGATCACGAGTCCAACACGTGATCCAAAGACCAAGTGAACACACACACACATACATCCTCCTTTTACTCCTACTTCTTTTTTTCCTCATACATTTTTACTCATTTTTTTCCCCTCTCCCTCCTTCGTTTTCTGTTCCTCCTCCTCCTTTTTCTCTTATTCCTCTTTCTTCTTCTCCCCTTCCTCCTCCTCCTTCTCCTCCTCCTCTTCCCATTCCTCCTCCTCATCGTTCGGACAGTTGGTGACAGGCAGAGATCCCCACTTGCAAAGAGCA
This sequence comes from Oratosquilla oratoria, assembly GCF_046742065.1. Taxonomy (NCBI): domain Eukaryota; kingdom Metazoa; phylum Arthropoda; class Malacostraca; order Stomatopoda; family Squillidae; genus Oratosquilla; species Oratosquilla oratoria. The sequence continues at coordinate 49,438,090 of NC_134808.1, forward strand.
GGCAGATGGTTATCCAAAGTTTCTGCCCCCAAGAGACTGGTCTTATTTACAGGAAGACCTGAAAAACCTGACTGCCCTTGTCACTGTTGGGTCACGGGTTTCTACGCAGTAAAAGTCGAGGCAACAATTACTGTCATTATTATTATCATTATCATTATTATTGTTATAACTGCTCCATTGTCCGGTGGCTTAGAGCGAGACGTCAGGAAGAGAGACGGTTCGAGGCTGCGTGGCGGCTGAGCGAGTTCGTAGCGATGGCAGCATCGTACCACGTTCCATACCCTCTGATCTTAAAATGTCTCTCCTCAGGAGGCACCGTCCCTCCCATACCTGAGATGAGGAGTTCAGTGACAAGAAATATACTCGTATATTCTCCTTCCTCTATTTCTACTTATTCTACTACTACTTCTATTTCTACTTATTATTATTGTTATTATCACTATTGTTATTATTAATATTATTATTATTATTATTATTACTATTACTATTATCATTATTATTATTATGGTTATTATTATTACTATTATTATTATTATTATTATTATTACTATTATTATTGTTATTATTATTTTATTATTATTATTATTATTATTATTATTATTATCGTTATCGTTATTATCATCATTATTTTATCATTATTATCAATAATATTATTATTATTATTAGCACTTATTACTCTCATCATCGTCATCATTATCATCATTGCATTAGCACCTATCACTATTTTGGCACCTCCCCACCCCTCGTCTACTTTTAGTCTCCCTTCTCTCGACAAATACATATTTTCGTTGAGATTCTCGTTTATTGCTTGACTTCGCAAGCGACGCGGTGGTCACGGAGAAGAGGAGAACAGTTTCACCAACGAATGGACGAAGGAGTGACGGCCGTCGCGCAAAGCGTTACTCGTGATGTTCCAGAAGCTGTTAGGTCCCGAGGGAATGGGTGGGCGGTCTGTAGATGGATAGAAGAGCCTGGCAGGTGGTATCCAGGTGGGGGAACGTACCGCCAGCTGGTGCGGAAGGGGGTCTCTTCCCCTCGGACTAAGTCCTTGTTTTTTTCCTCTCCTTATTTTTAGTCGTCACCCTCACTCACTCGGTCTCTCCTGCTGCCCCACCCCCCCCATGTCCCACCGGAAGCTCAGGAGCCGTTACGTCCCCCCCCCTGACGCGCCCTCTCATCTTTGCTCCTATTTGCGATCACTGTCGTCACTCTCTGTTTTTCTCGACTTTGTAGTTTATTTGTGTCTTGTACTGGCCCTGTTTTTCTTATTATCGCACGTCTTAATGTCCAGCTTCTGTCCGTCCTGTCTCAACAAAGCTCCTGCTTATTATTTCAATCAGAGTTTACCCTCCACCCTTGGTGTATCGTTAGGCGCTGACAATAACATGACATCAGCCATCCTCTTCTGTGGGAGTACAGTCTTGTCAGAATTTGAATTTGCCAAAGAAACCCATTGGTAGAATTTGCTGGGCCGTTGAAATTGCTTTTGATATTTGTATTATTCCACGGCTGTTCTGTAGCCAAACTTATCTCTGTCCCACATTTTTGTTATGTCATCTGATTTCCGTGGCATTTGACAGCGACAGCCGCAGTTTGATAACTGCTCTATGGAAGCTGTTGATTTTCAGCCTTATTGTCTAGATTTACGCAGGCTAAATCATCTCTATCATAATTACCCTCCTGACACGTTAATATCTGTTTTCCTTAATACTCAGCCGACTTTGTTTATCCTCATCATACTTCAATGTTATAGAAGGAAACATGATTATTCATCATTTGTTCTTGGCAATGATTTTCTTGCTTCGCTTGGTATATTGAACTTGACGTTTTCCGAATGTAATCTTGGAGACACTGACATCCGGCGTGCTCCTCTTTATCATCGTGTTCTTCTGCAAAGGTCTTGACGTGGGAAGCACGAAATTATTTCCTTCACGTGAGGGCCTGGCCCCAACATCAACAAAGGTTTAGTCGATGGAAACGCCGTTAACCTCACGGAATAGTCGTTTGGTGAGTGAGGTCATGTATAGGGTTCCCCACGACACCGGAGTGCATCGCGATATTCTTGGAGCTCACCTTTTGCTGTGAGCCAAACTATGTTGCCAAGAATTTCCCATTTTTGCGATTGTTGGAGGGAAAAGTCAAGTGTGATACTGAACAGTAATCACAGGTCCCCAAGTGATGTTTATTTGTTTTGTTGCACTTTCTAGTTCCAGTCGATAGTTTTATTTTTCCAGCACTGAATCTGTGTCAATTATATTCAGTAGTGGTCACTCTTTGGTAAGATAGACATGGAATTTTTGTCTTTTTTCCGCAAGAAAAATGAGGCTGTATGATGGGTATTCGTGGTTAGAAATAGAAAATACGAAAACACTAGAAAACTAATTTTGATGTAGCACATCATTTTGCAGTGTTGAAATAAAAAATATTATCAAGATATTTTTGTTGAAGTTGACGAGAATTTGTTTTTTAAAATAATTGAAATTTTGAAATATGAGTATGCTCTGTATATGCAATTCCTCGTCGAGTTCATTTTCTATTTGTCGGAAA
>NC_134808.1:49443136-49490636 GCF_046742065.1 Oratosquilla oratoria
TTAATAACTGTCGATCATGAGTCCAACACGTGATCCAAAGACCAAGGTGAATCACGCGAGTGGTGGATATCTGGAACAAACTGAATGAGGAAACTGTGAGTGCAAAAACTATACAAGAACTTAAGATCAAACTGGATGCTGAAAGATACAAAAGCGGGTCACTACGAGCATAGCTCTCTTCCCGTAAAATACAACTAGGCAAAACACACACACACTTACACACACTTACACACACACACACACGCACACACACATATATATATATATATATAATATATATATATATGTATATATATATGAATATATGTATATATACATATGTATATATATGAATACATACATATATATGTATATATATAATATATATATATATATATATGTGTGTGTGTGTGTGTACATATATGAATACATATATATATATATATATATATATATATGTATATTTATGTATATGTATGTATGTATATATGTATATATATATATATTATATATATATATACATACATACATACACACTGAATGGTTTCCCAGTGATCAAGTAATATATTTTTCAACCACATATCACTTTTAATTCCATGCCATCGCAATCGAGACTGAGAGTCGCTCGAAGGAGGCATCCATTGGAAATTGAAACGTGGACGAGCCGAGGATGCGAACCCAGCTAACCCGTAACAAAGTTACAGTGACGTAAACCAATACGTATTGGTTTACGTCACTGTAACTTTGTTACGAGATAGCTGGGTTCGAATCCTCGGCTCGTCCACGTTTCAATTTCCAACGGATGCCTCCTTCGAGCGACTCTCAGTTTCGATTGCGATGGCATGGAATTAAAAGTGGTTTGTGGTTGGAAAAGATATATATATATACAGTATATATATATATATATATATAATACATATATAAATATATACATACATACATATATATACACATATACACGTACACACGTACAAACGCACGAACAGAGAGAGAGAGAGAAATTCATTCACGCATACACACATGGGCGCGCGCATACCTAGCTCTGAGGAAATCCCTCGATAAGGTACTTCAAAGACGACTAAAATAGATGTCAGGGTGTAATTGATGGAGTTGGAAGTCGAAGCCCCCTCCCCCCCCCCTTGGGTAGATGAGAGATTGGAGGAAGAGGGGGAAAGTAAGCCGGGAGGAGGAATCAGGATAGAAAGGACTTCCCAGTAGAGTCCTTCAGGGATTGGTGGTGACACCCACCAATCACGATCCTGGAATAAATGAAATACCTGACAAAGGGAGTAATCGTCAATAGGAGTCTGTTTTAAGGTTTGGCGAAATTGCAAAAATATCTAATAAATGAAAAGTCAGCTTGAAGCTTAGAATCAGACCTATACAGAGCTGAAAGCAGGAGAGAGAAATACTAGAAGGGGTTTCATAGTAGTAAGTACGATGTGATGAACAAGAAAGAAAAATTATTTTAACAACAAACAACACAGGAGGAAAAAAAAAACGGAAAGAGTAGAAAATGAAAAAAGATATTTAAGTACAAGACACCAAAAAGCTCTATCCAAGCTAATTTATTCAGAGAAACCAAATGCATTATGGGTAAGCGTTAACATTACCTTGGACAATATGGTCTTCAAAATGCCCTGGATATTAACCACATAGTACATTATAAAACCCATAAATTATCCGCCAGAAGACACCAGGGCTACAAAGACTGACATATGAAGAAAACAAATTACGAATCTTGAAATAACACAACAGCAAAGCATAAGAGGAAGATATAACTCACATGCGAATGAAGGAAAAGAGATACATCACGAAGAAGAAGGCGACAAGAGAGGTTGAAACTACAATTAGCCGCAAGGGAAACAAATGAAACACGTTTTACCCAATAAAACAATAGAAAGGAAGAATATATTTCCCTCTGAGTTCATGGAGGATTAAACCATGGAAGATTTTAAGAAAGATAAATTATAATAGAACGAGATTTGAAAAATGTCAAATATATGGAAAAGAAAGAGTCAAGGTATTGTAAGGAGTGAGGTTAAAGATAGGAACATTGAAATAGTAATATAGAAAATATATATACAAAATACATGCGTCTACATACTGCATTGTTAGAAGCGTGCATGCAGTAAAGTGCTGGATGCATTCACAGGATCCAGGGAGATCTTTGCTCAGGATTTAATCTGTTGGAGGGCCTACGAGGCGATAATTAGTAAGACGCTATTCTCATAAGATTTACTTGGTAACTAATTGTCAGACACACAATGTGGGTTAGGGAGTTGTTTTTATAATCATAGAAAGGGGTGATTTACATGATGAGTATGGAAATCCATGTGAGCAAGTTGCATTGAAACACGGCAAAGGAAACATGGAGTGGAAGTGAAGCGTTTATTTCTGATGTTTCAGAAAGTCAATAGACAAAACGTCAGGAATAATAAACGCTTCACTTCCAGTCCTCCATGTTTCCTTTGCCGCCGTGTTTACGCAACATGATGAGTATTCAAAGCTCAAAACATTCCACAGTTCTGGTCTGAGCTGAGGAGGAAAGAGACGAAACGAGGCTAATTTCTGTCACTCGTTCAGATACATACACGTATATGAACACGCACGTGCCTACACATATACACACACAAACACACGTGACTCATATACAAATATATATACATGCAAGCACAAAAACGCACAAATATACAAACACATAAATACGTAAGCACACACGCATACAAACACGTAAACACACACACACATACACACACACACACACACACACACACACACACACACACACACACACACATATATATATATATACATATATATATATATACATGTTCAGGGAGCACAGAACCAACCTCTAACTAAGTTTGACCTTTGAGAGTCTCACTCAAGGTCAGAGGTCTGTGTGGATCCGCTGAAACGTGGCCTCCAATTCCCCCATGCCATGATGCTGATAACAAGTAATGGTCGAATTATTTTTTATTCCTATTTCCAAGGACCATTTTGACCCCAAAACTTCTTACATGATCATCGGAATTATGTACCGTGTCTACTGTAATGAATAGGATTTTAACTGAGAATTCGGACAATGATCGTTTTGGTCTCGGTTTGAATGGAGCCGGCAGTTTCAGGGGAAACGACAGGAAAGGAATAAAAGAAATCACGTTTATTCGTGAAATTTAACTTTGGCTTCGTCGCCCCTCAACTCTCGTAAACGGACATAAGGACCATTTCTCACCTTCCCTTAGCGTCAGCTGGTCACCCGGCTGCTGCTGCTGCTGCTTTGTCGTTAGCCCGATAGCAAACAAACAAACAAACAAACAAACAAACAAACAAAACCATCTGACACTAATACCTCGCCCGCGCGTTTCGTCCAGTTGAGGCAAAATATGCCGCTCTCTCCACACTTCTGTACACTAGGTCAGCCCACTTTTGGTCCCGGTCGCGTCAGTTCCTGCTGTGACCTACGGTTTTGATCTCTCGCTTTCTCTCTCTCTCTCTCTCTCTCTCTCTCTCTCTCTCTCTCTCTCTCTCCCTCTCTCTCTCTCTCTCTCTCTCTCCCTCTTTGTTTCTCTCTCTTCCTCTATCATTCTCTCTCCCTCTTTCTCTCTTTCTCTCTATCTCTCATTCTCTTTCTCTCTCTCTCTCTCTCTATCTATCTCTCATTATCTTTCTCTCTCTCTCTCTCTCTCTCTCTCTCATTCTCTCTCTCTCCCTCATTCTCTCCCCCATTCTCTCCCTCATTCTCTCTCTCTCTCTCTCATTCTCTCTCTCTCCCTCATTCTCTCCCTCATTCTCTCTCTCTCTGTCTCCCCCTCTCCCTCTCTCTCTTTCTCCCTCGCTCTACCTCTCTCTCCTCCCTCCCTCCCTCCCTATCTCTCTCTCTCTCTCTCTCTCTCTCTCTCTCTCTCTCTCTCCCTCTCTCTCTCTCTCTCTCTGTGCCTGTCCGTCCGCCCGTCCCTTGGCCTGGCCTGGCCTTGTTCTGGTCGTCGTCGTCGTCGCAATCCAGATTGGTGTACTGGATCTTTAACTTTAAGCAGCAGCCGGCTTACTTTACTCACTCGAACGCATTTCTCAGTCTCGTTCCACTCCGCTCTAACTTAGTCTGAGCTCGTCGGCTTCCAACCTTCTCACAATGGTCACCGTCACTGCACTGTGACCTTCTTTGTAGTTTTTTGGCTCTACAATGTACTCTAAGGTCCTCATCGACCCAAAGTGTTCATTGTTGGTGTTTGAACCCCCCCCGTTTGTTGTTGTTGTTGTAGTTGTTGTAGTTGTTGCTCTATACCTATTTCGTGCGCTTTGACATCTGTCAGGTTTTTTATCATGCGGGTTATGATCACTGTCCTTGTCTCATTTCTTGGTGTTCTTTTATTATTTGTAAGTTTTCATCTTTTTTCTCCATTCATATTCTTTCCTGCTTGAGCGGTCCCTCCCGGCCGCTGACATGATGACATGTTACATCAGACCTCCTTAGTCCGGGTGCCGCGACTTGAAAGTAGCTTCTCTGAGAATCATCACCCTCCGTATAATACGGCCCTCATTGAACACGCATTAGATCCTTTGCGAGTTTCCCCCCCAAAGGAGATAGGTCATGGCATTGTGTGTCGTCTCCAAACACTTAGTACGTCATCTTTTAAGTTGTTCCTCAGATGTCCCCTTCGACCTTTTCCTGAGGATACAAGGCTTGTCGTGGAACCCTGTCCTCCTCCTCCTTCAGCAAGTACTCAAAGGTCAAGAGTGAGCTCCCTGCTATTGGACACGACCCTTCGTTGTGTGTGTGTGTGTGTGTGTGTGTTTTTTTTTCTTTACTCGAGTCATGTGTTTGTTTGGGTGTATGCAAGTTTGTATCGATTTCATCGTACGCCGAAGATTTGTGCGAGAGGAAGGAATGGGAAGAGCGAGGACACAGGAGAAGGAGACGATCCGTATGGGAACTGATGAGAGAGAAGGAGAGGAAGGGAGGGGATAGAGGACAGGAGTGAGGGAGGAGAATTAGGGAAGGAAGAAAAAGACAAAGCAAGTGGAAAGGAGGAATCCTTGTCGAGCTGGAAGTGGCGGGTCGAGGGGGAGCGACCGAGTGAGAGGGAGGGAGGGAGGGAGGGAGGGACAGGGTGCGTTCGATGTCTTGCTGTGGAGGCGTGGCCGGGGAGACGAACTCGCAGTAGGGTCTGACGCTGCGCCATTGGGGAATCGACAGCGCCGAGTCCCGATTCACGGCCGCAGAGAACCAACCAGCAAAGCAACACATTTCGTACCTGAATGGGCAGTGCAGTTGGTTATCGTTGACATTAGATCTGGAGATAACAGACTCGTTGCTGGGGGGGACGTGATTCCCATCGAGAGAAGAGAGAAAAACTTCACAGAACTTGTATGAAGAGGAGAAAGTGGTATTAGATAATTGTACCTGTGGTACCTGCCGGGTTTTCACTGCACACTGAAACTGTGTCTTTACTGCATGTGGGTAGGCAAGAGGGATTACGTTTTTATTGGTACTCTTTAATGCCTTCAAATTCCAGGCTGCTGGAATGGGATTGGTGTCTGCCTCCCACACACGACAAAAAAAAAAGATACTTTAGCACCTTTCTCCTTCAAACAATGCAGTACTTTCGCAAGCCCATGCTTCCCAATAGAAATCTTAATTTGTTGACATACATAGATATCCTAATGGGAAATGTAAAGCTCTAATTCTCATGTCCAATCAGTCAGGGGTCACTCTTGATCCATGAGAACCAGACGAGGTTAGTGGTGCAACGTCATTTCTCACCAGTCGCTGACTTGGTTGTGATTCACCTCTCGAGAGCCTCCTCTCGGTCCTGTAACTTATTGGAGATAAGAACATAAGAATGAAGGAGACTGCAGGAGACCATGAGGCCTACACTAGGCAGTTCCATGTCCATGACCACCTGTCATCCCCATCCATAAAGTTGTCTAACCTTTTCTTAAAACAACTGATAGTTTCAGTACTCACTGCGTGTTTCTCCTAACACATTTTTTTTCAGTAAAACTCTATATCTTGTTTGAATATTAAGGGTGGTATATTTGTGCCTAGCTCAACAATAATAATCACAGATCCTTACCCTACTTTCTTATATGTTATCTGACTCCAAATCTTCCATTGATCTTTCTTTACGCATACTCCCAAAACCACAAATATTGTGGACCTACATCACGACCAAATGTCCTACCATGACCAACTGTAGTCATATCATCCCAACGTCAATATTTTCTACTTGGAATACTTCGGTACATAAGAGATTGTCCCAGATTCCCTAAGGACGACCCTGGTGGGGATCAGGAGTTCTCTGTTTCACTTTTCAAGGGTCTAAAACAGTCTTGTCCAAACTGGAGTCTGCGTAGCCCTGGGGGTGCGTAACATAGATCATAAGGGTACGTGAACAAACAAAGAACACAAACACACACACACACACACACACACACACACACACACACACACACACACACACACACACACACACACACGCACGCACACACACACAGGGCTGAAATAATTTCAGTATCGCTGCGCTTCGATTCGTTACTCCAACTCTCGTGGGCGGAGAGTTGGGTGTGTGTGTGCGTTTAAGGTCATAGTATTACCCATAGATCGGTCATACGAGCTCTGAGCTCTCTTCCGGGAGGGAAATAGCTGTCGGTCACGAGTCTAACACGTGATCCAAAGACTAAGGTGAATACACACACACACACACACACACACACACACACACACACACACACACACACACACACACACACACACACACACAACAGAAACATCCCATGTTCTATGTCGGCAAAGAGAGAGGGAGCGGAGGGATGGGTACGTGAACAAATAATAAACACACACACATAATTTATATATTATTTGCATTATCCTAAAACTCAGTTTGTTCAGCCATGGTGGGCCGTGTGTGTGTGGGGGGGGGGGAGATTACGTAACAGTACGAGAAGGTAATAAAGGTTACAAAAGGGCGAAAATGTTTGTAAACAGTGGTCTAGAACAAATGGTTGAACGTCTGGCACTTCCAGAACATAAAGATCAATTTACCAACACACTTGACCTCCTTTAAGCCCTTCTTATAGGGATAAAAGTTCCTTACGCCCACAGGACCTGGAACCGCGGTTATTTATTCATGATCAATCCGACGCCTCACGCTTGCCACTATCCACTCCCTCGCAACGCCAGCAGTAACACTATCAAAGAGCACAGTGGGCACCTCTGTGCCAATTCCATACATATTTTACATAAGAAGATAGGATGCATTTCCTCCCACGGTTTTGTGTTTTGTGCAGACAGCGTTGCAGAGGTTGACTGGGGAAAGAATTCTCATGCTTGTCTCGCATTCGATTTTAAATTCCTTTTACCGTATTCCTAGTTAGACCGTTCTTGTTTTATGTGAGGTAATGACGCGTATCAAAGCTTGGTATGATTTCCTTAAACAATGTCACATTGTCCTTTCGTCATAGCCTTCTAGAATCCGTTACGAAGATATCCTATAAAAGGCTCTCATTTGACTGATGTAACGTTCCATTCAGCACGGCAGATTTTTTTTTTTTTTTTAACCAAAATGTGTTATCTTGACTCCGTCATTTCCAGCTTATTTTCCTCCATATGTATCTATAGCAACTACCGCTACTTTATTTCGTAGGCTGTTTTCATTTAATCCTGACAGAAACAACTAAAATTTTACCCCAAACACACACTCCTCTGATAGTGCGTAGGGAAGCAGTAATTCGATTAACTGTGATTATAGTAACTCTCATTTATTATCACTTATTAAACCCGAATTCTCACATTTTTACTAAGGTATCAAAATATACACTCCCCTAACTGATATCGTGGGCGCAATAGTAACCTCTGATGTATCATATGGATGACATAATATGTACTATTGCATAAGATACCTCTTGTAAGGACACAGAAATTGCTTTTGTATACAGAAATCGCACTTGCTGTAACGTATAGACATCAAACATATATCTTGCAACATGTCTGAAATATATTTAGAAATAGGCTAAGCCACACAAGAGGTACTATCCCGTAAAAGTTTTGACTGACGACTCGGATCATCACTGATCTCTTCTTCCTGTTAGTAACAAGCTTGTTGAGGTGAATCTATAGATCATTACTCTACTATAGGCTTTCTTGGCCCGCTTTTAATACCACTTCTGTCATCCCATAGTCTCGGTAAATAATCTACTTTCTTATCAGGACAGCCTACTCTTGTTATAAATGATTTTTTTTTTTTTTTTTTTTTATGTAACTGAATCGCACTTGTATGGTTCGTACAGTCAATGATTATTTTCAGACCGGTATAAACACAGGTGTGACATTTAGTGGAAATGGACTCTTGTTTATTTATTCTTGAGTAACTAGCGTATGACATATAGGAGCTTAAATATATAAAAGGAATAAATTGAATGATAAATCAAGATAGCACAATGGTTAAGGCGATGGCGCAGTGATTTCACGAACCCGGTTCGAATCCGGGGACGACAGTCGGAATTATTCGATGAATTAAGATGTTTGTTATTTCGGTATATAGAAAAAAAAAGGATTAATTTGTAATAAAACGTCAGTAGATTTACTTCCTGGTCCAAAACTTGAGTAACATCTTATAATTCGGTCCATCATCTGGTACCCTTTTTTTTTTTTTTTTTTTTTTTTTACCCAAAATAAATTGTTCATTGCATGCAAGAGGCGCTCGTTTGACAAAATTCGAAATGCTACTCTCATGTCTGAGGCAAATATTCCAACATTTCTGTGCTTATCGAAATAAACACCAAATGTTAGGACGGGGCCTTTATTGTATTAGTACAACGTTTCGCTTGTTATCACAGCTTTATATCAGGACATAGTCGTAATACACATGACTGAGATCAGATAAGAACTGAGAGAACGGCGTGAGGGAGGGAGGGAGGGAGGAAGGGAGGTACGGGGGGAGGGGGTCACTGAATATTACGAAAGGTGGACCAAAAGAGAGAAGGTGGACCAAAAGGTGGACCAAAAAAAGATGGATCAAAAGGTAGATCAAAAGAGAGAAGGTGGATCAATAGCTAAGGATAAGATGGAACAGTAGGCTGGCTGGAGGACATTAGCTCACAACTGAGGAGGAACAAAAGGAATAAAAAAATAAGGTTAAGGAGTGGGCAAATGTCTGTTGAGGGTGGACAACGGCTTTGAGAGGAAAGAAGGGGATTTTGGAAGGCAACTAGGGATGGCTTAAAATTTTGTGGGCAATGGGGTATTAAAGGAATTAGGTGGGGTGAGATATTGAACATGCCCCTCTTTTGTTTAATTGTGTTGGTCCTTTGTGCTTGATAATAGTGCCTCGCTAGACCTCCTTTAAAGACGTAATTACGTGATTCAAAAGATGCATTTAAGTCTCATTATCCAATGTTTGTTTTTAGATTGTTTTAGACATTTTACTAAAATGCTTTGGAATTCTGTGGAAGAAAAAATTATTCTCATCGTGTGCTGGTGGAATTATCGGAAGCGTACGAGTCTCCTGTCTTCCTAATTGCAGGTTCGAGTCTCGCACTACCCAGCAGTGATTGTTACCTGACCTTGCATAGGCTCTTCTCCATCCTACAGTCTAGAGCACGTCGCTTCATGAGAATCGTATTGAGGCAATGTCACAGCTCAAAGCAACGCACAATTTCACTAAATCCCAGCTTTATATATCTTTTTTGTTTTTATACCCTTACCTTAGACACTGTTTTTAGTCCATCTTAACCTAGATTCTACCACAGTTGTAACCGATAGTGCTTCTACTCTTTTGACCAACTTATTCTGAAAAAAGATCGACTCTTGTCTTCTACGTCATGATTATTGATTTATCTGTGCTTCGCCCTGACCATACGAAGGTAGATCTAGATTTAGCAAATTAATGATAGTGTGCTGACGACATCTCTAGGAGCGTTGGAAGTATGAGTCGTCCTAAGACGATGTGTGTGTGAGAGATGTAGAGTTCACTCTCTCTGCTCCAGCGAGGCTTCGATCCACGTCGACTTTCTCTTGCTGTAGGTCAGACGACAACTTCAAGTCTACCTCATCCATCCTCTTCGGCTCGTTCCTTCTTCCTGACGCTCTCTCTCTCTCTCTCTCTCTCTCTCTCTCTCTCTCTCTCTCTCTCTCTCTCTCTCTCTCTTTTATCGGTGTTTCCACTACTTCGTCGCCTCACCAATTATTATATCGTTTTTTATTTTATACTTAATATGCCGCATCTTGTGCACCAGGGCCTGTTGTCCCGCCTTCCTTCCTTTCTTTCTGCACTCTCATCTACAATATAGTGTAGGTCCTTTGTGCTGCTTTGCATATTCGGGTAAAGTTGAACTTCCCTGATTATTATAGTTTGTGTCTGGCAGGTATTACATTGATGTTGATACTGTAGAGGGAGTAGAAATTATATTGTAATATATATATATATATATACATACATATGTATATATCATTGAAATTTGCAGCAGCTTCTGCGTTCTCGAACTTTTGCTGACATTCTCGACTTTTCTTATGATGACGTGCTGTGTCGTGCTGTGTCGTGCTGAGTTCTCTAATTACCTGACCAAAGAACACTGGACGTTTATGTAAAGGCATGGGAACTATCTTCTTGATTTAATGCATTATATCAAGAATATAGTTCCCATGCCTTTGTCTAAACCTCCAGTGATGTTTGGCAAGGTAATTAGAGAACACAGCAGGGCACAGTGCGCAGCATAAGAAAATTCGAAAATGTCAGCAAAAAACTCGTGAACGCAGAAGCTGCTGCAAATTTTAAAGACATCTACCTAAAAGAGGATCTGCAGCCCAACTAAGTAATACATATTATATATATGTATATATATATATATATATATATATACATATATATATATGTGCGTGTGTGTGTGTGTGTGTGTGTGTGTGTGTGTGTGTGTGTGTGTGTGTGAAGGAGGGAGTGACAAAGTGTGCAAAGATGGTATGTGGAACAAGGAAGATAGGAGGGAATAGAAAGAAGGGTATTGAGCGGTGGGATGATGAAATGAAGAAGGTAGTAGAAGAGAATAAGCGAGTATTCAGAGATTGGTTGCAAAGAAGGAAAAGAGGATGATATGATAAGTACAAATAAAAAGGAAGAGAAGCAAAACATAAGATAAAGGAGGCAAAGAGGAGAGCAGATGTAAAATGGTGGAGGAGTATGACAGAAAGTTTTGAAAGTAATAAAAAAGTTTTGGAAGGAAATTAAGAGAGGAAGGGGAGATGAGTCAAGTAGAGAAGAAGTGGTAAAAGGCGTAGATGGACAGATGTTAACAAAAGAGGAGGTGGTAAGGGGAAGATAGCAGAGTATTTTAGAGAACTGTTGACTTTGGAGGAGTACAGGGAGGGTTTGCTGGTAGCAGTGGGAGGGGCTAAGAAAATGACGGTGATGGGTGAAGAGCATAAAGGATGAAAAGAAAAATAAGTTACAAGTAGTTTTGAAAATAATGAGAGCAGATAAAGCACCTGGGTTAGATGATGGCCATATGAAGTGTCTGATGAAGAGAGGTAGAGCAATAGTGGACTGGCTAATGAGGCTGATATGTGTGTCTAAGTGAGGGTAGAGTGCCAGAGGACTGGAGGAGTGCTTGAATAGTTCCGGTTTACAAGGGAAAAGGGGACAAGGGTGAATGTAGTAGCCTCAGAGGAATCAGTTTGTTGAGTGTAGTTTGGAAGGCTTATGGAAGGGTTTCAAGTGTTGCGTCAGTGATGTGTCATGTTGCTATGGCTATTCAAAGTGTACATGGATGGATGGAGTGGTGCAAGAGGTAATGCAAGGGTGGGCAGGGGACTGGAGATAGTTAAGGAAAATAGAGAAAAGTGGTAGGTGGGCCAGTTGTTGTTTGCTGATGACACTACGCTTGTTGCAGGGTTAGAGGGGGGATTTGAGGGAGCTAGTGACCGAGTTTGGGAAGGTATGCGATAGGAGAAAGTTGAAAGTAAATTTGGGTAAAAGCAAAGTGATGAGATGCACAAGGGGAGAGGATGGCAGTGAGTTGGATGTAAGTCTTAAAGAAGAGAGGCTTGAGGAAGTAGAGTTTTAGGTGTTTGGGGTCGTGTGTGACAGGTAAGGAAGGAGTAGAGATGGAGGACAAGATGGTGGACAAGGTGGTGGGTAAGGTTTCAAATGTCCGTCTAAAACCACAAGAACTAAAAGCAACCAGAGACAATAAAAGTCTTGGCAGATACTCTTGACCGTTATTGGTTACACAACAAAATTCCAGGGATCTAGAAAAGAGGACATATAATATCCATCTTAAAACGATACAAACAGCCAGAAAAACGCGCCGTCCGGCACACCAATCTCGTTAGCGTTCACCATATCCAACGTGATGGAAAGACTGGTCGCAGAAAGAAAAACAAAAAGTACTGCTCATCTCCCCTAACCAACCACCAACGTAGATTTGAGGAGAGCCACTCCAACATATCGCTTCTCGCAAGATTGTTCACCAAGTATCAGATATATCCAACAAGAAAACACCACCAGAAAGAAGAATTCTTGTGGTAGTGGACAAAAATAATGTATTCGATAAGTTCCCAGATACATACTCTCATAATAGATAAACTGATTAAGATATTAACAACAACGACAAGAAATGTATGTAGCGGGGAAAGAGTACAGAGTAACCTAAAACAAGCAACTATCTGGGATCAAAAGAACTCTCAGTTCCACACATCCATCCTATGTGCCATTATCCGTGAAAAACACACACCGGGAATATACTACTCAAACACTTAAACCCTGCCATCAGCCTCATACAACATTTCCACATCTACACACTCGAATCATAAAACAAGCACTCCAAAACCATGAAACACTCTACTTTACCAAAACCCTTAAGACTTCAGCCCAGCATGGAAATCCCTCCTACAGATTCAAGAACCACAATGGCATAACTAAGTTCATGCCATTAATATCCAGCTTTAAAGCATAGAATAGAGCTACCCACAGACGCAATTTTCCCAAGTCGCAGTCTTCACACAAAGGACGTCGAGCACCTTAACATACATTGCTCTGCTGTAGCCTTACTCAAAACTCACCATTCCACTCGCACGCAGTAGGAAGTGAGCAGAGCCCTGTCAGTTCCGGCCAGCCACTATTTTTCTTAGGCCGATGTTGGGTCTCCTCCCCGCCTGGCCAGGGCTGACGTGAGCCAACGCGGCACAGCCCACAGCCGCTCCGGGAATTGAACTCACGACCGTCTGCTCACGAGTTCGACACGGTGTCCATCTAGCCTTGCTCAGACAATGGATCTAAGTTGGACAAATTCAGATTTAAGAAGGAAATAGGCAAGACTTATTAACCATGTAGTAGTGAGCGCTGAAACTATCGGTTTTAGGAAACGGTTAGACAACTTTATGGACGGCAATGACAGGTGGTAATGGACATGAAACTGCCTAGCGTAAGCCTTATGGTCTCTTGCAGTCTCCTTCATTGTTATGTTCTTATGACTTGCGAGCTAATGTGGAGGTCGTTACCGTTTTCCTGTGTGCAGCGGGGTTCCTGCAAAAGAGGCCTTTTGGGCGAATGGATTTATTCGTAAAGGCTTTTTGAATTTTTCACCGGTTCATTATCTGCTTTTGATCACCAACGCAAAGGAGATGGAGTGTACTTTCCGCAGATGTTGCGCCGGCATTTGCGAACAGTACATTGCCTAATTCTGATCAAGATAATATGCTTTGAATATTGTTACCCAAACAAAAGCAGAATATTATCACCGCCTATGTTTTTTCAATTTCAATACTCTTAGGCTAGTACAAAGGAACATGCTAATTTGCTTCTGTTTTTCTTTTTTTTAAACACTGATTATACTTTTTTTCTTCAAAATAGTTATTGATAATTGTTTTTCTCCTAGTACACGTAATGTGCCCGTAGGTTCGATGTAAGATCCTGAAGCGTGAAATAATTTGTCTTTTCCAGGCTTCATAAAATGTAAGTGGCTCAGTGCGAGAGTTGTGGATGTCATAAAAGAAATGAGTTTTCGATGTGGGCATGTGTGTGGAAGTGATAATTCGTTCAGGGGCACGCGGAACAGTTGTAAGACACGACGAATGGTAAGGACGCATGCATTCTGTATATTTAGCAGTTGCTGCAGAAGTTAGACGAATGTAGTTTGTGCATATTTGACACTAAGATGACAGAAATTGTATGCACGTTACAATTGAGTAAAAACAATAGTTTGCTTTTAATTTGTAAATGTCTTTGCAACACAATAGAATTGTATCTTGTAAATCTATATTGCAAGCACGTTCAGTAAGTTTAGAGTTTAAGCAGCATAGAAAATACGCAGCGAAGGGAATTCTACTTTATGATTGAAGTCGAATGCTGGTGTAACCAGTGTTGTAATCAAGGACGGTAGTGAGAGACAGGCGTTGGTTTCAAAGAAAGACCAACGGTGACAGGTTAATTATAAGTGTATATGGGAAGGAAGGGGTACACGGTAGATGTGATGGATGCCGGAACCCTAATTTACAAGGGGAGTGAACGAGAAAGGGGGACACGCTCTTGTCGTAAATGCTATGCGTAGGGCGAATGCGGCACTCAATGAGAGGACGACTGACGGATACACGTGCGGCTGGCCCAGGAACTGGAACAAGTTAAATAACCCGGATGTAAGGAAGGAAATAAGGCTTAGCGGATACCAGAACTCCTGTGTTTATATTCGTAATGGGACGTGGAAAGGAGACACACACTGGTGAGACTGATGCAGTGGTTGGACGCGGCACTTTGTCAGGGAGTGGGCGTGACGGGGGAGGCGGGAGGGGGGCAGTGTGTGTGCTGGGACAAGATGTTGGAGAGGGAAGGGAATGGCCCAGAGAAAGAAAAAGAATATGAGCTAGTGGGCGACCCGCGTCCTATTAAAATGGAACGTGTGAGTCGTCACATTAGTGGCAAAAGGATGGATGGGCGAGGATGGATGATAAAAGTTCAAAGAATTGAAGCAGTAATAAGTGGAAGAAAGGAAATCTAATATGATGGAGGAGGTGATTAGAAAAAAGAAAAGAAAATCAGGAGTGTTTTCACGTTGGTGATAGAGTCCAGAGGAGGATATATAACCACTTATTAAGACCATCCGTGGATCTGTCGACTCACCTGGATGTAGGACGAAATTCGCCAACATTAAGACATCACGTTTATTTATCGAGAAATAAAATGACGGAGATGACAGCGAACACATTTACGATCACGACCTCATTTTAAATTTTCATGTCGCCATACTGTTTATAAATATTTTCATGATTGAACTGAACAGATGACAACTCCCAAAGTATCGAATCATTATAAAACGTATTATTCACTGAATGCGCCCACCGGCTACCTCACTAATTTAGTTAGATAATATTATGATGAATTTTATGTATAAGATGAAAATCAGCAACAGGTGTGGTAGAGAGAAGAATGAATAAAATTATCAATAGATGTCTGAAGTGAAGTATGGTGCACACACGTAAAAATCTGCAGCACCTTTGCATTACAAGATCCTGGTAGACCTGTTTGCTTTAAGCCCAGGTGCCAATTACATTCACGACATGCAAAAGTATTTCGGGATTAATCGTGTAAATCCAAAAATTTCTCTGCATTTGGTGACGTTGCTCTAAATAGAATGTTAATACATTTCCACAATTTATGAGTCATATTCAGATTTTCGTCTACAGTTGCCCATAATCACTCATAAAGAGAAATAATCTTTAGGTGTAGGCAAGAAGTAATAGTATCAACGGTAATATTCCTCAATGAGTCTAACGTGGAAGTATTTGATACATGAATGCAGTACCAAAATCCTGTCACCGTGTGATAGTCAAAGGAAATAAACCCAAATATCTACACATAGAATTTGCTTTAGTACTGTGGTATCATGTCCAGTTTTCAGAGGTATACCAACCACAAAGCTGGATCAGAAGCCATACTGAAAATTAATTTGTTCGTTTGTAATAACTGGAAATTAAAAGGCATTCATGATATATGTCATTCATTAAAGCAATACCAACTCATCACAGGTAGTAGGAGAAAAACAGAAAGTGAGGTTATGTGTGAATGTAGTGCAGCATAGGAAAAAATGTCAAAGAGGGTTCAGATATTGATTAGATAAGGGTTACCCTTAACACACGCACAAAAGATAAAACCAAAGGCAAATTTTTGATAGATATTCGATAAGATTGAATGCTCGGGTTGCTGAAAAGTTCATTGCTGTATATTCCTCAGGTGATTGTTTAATGGAACCATAACACTTTGAATTGTATTATATCTGGGCACTCCCTAGCGAGAAGTTTGTCTCATTTGTTTACCATAACCTCAGTCTCTTTCTTTGACTTCTCGACCGATATCCGTTTGGTTGTTCCTATGTGTATCGACATCAATCACATGTATATTTTAAGTTAAAGGATGTTTGAAATTATTAGGTTAATGGCACATTTCTTTTATATATTATATGTATATATATATATATATATATATATATATATATATATATATATATATTAGTCTGTGAGGGCAGTAAGTCTTTGTGACTTTGTTTTGTGGAATTGGCGTCAGGATGCCAAACAAACGAGGCTGTGCCTGGCCGACGGAGAAATTTGAAGAAAAATCCAGGGACATTGGTGTGGAAGTGATGAGGTGCTCCTGTATCAAGCAGAAAGTGAAGTGGAGGAAAGGGATGAATGTGATACAAAAGAAAACGGAGAAGAGGCTCTTCTTCTAAGGTCAGGTACCGCGCTTCATGGATGAGAATGATATATGTATGAGTAAAACAGTGCGTTGCTGCATTTCTGATCAGTTTTAGAGACCATTCGTAAATCTTAAATTCCAAATGTGAACTAGGTATTGACGTAGTATTTCATTATCTGCGAAACTGAAAGCTCTTGTGTAGTAATTCCAAATATTTTGTATACTTTCTCTGTGTGTGAGTAAATGGATAACTTGTTGAAGATCGTTACTAATATTCATGACAAGGCCTTGTCCTGTATTTTCTTTTGTTTCAATATTTCAAAGTCACCCTCAAGTTCACGTGACACTATCTACGCATCTGAATGAAGTCGCCCCACCCCGTGCATTTCAGAACTAACAATACGACTGAAAGATGACTTCAGGGCAGCATCTGAATTTCATTCGTTTGTCGGGATGCCTCACGCCGATACAGGTTTAAATGCACCTCTGCCAAAAGCCCGTCTCGTCTTCGTTGGCGGCAGCACATTGAGGACTTCCCAGCTCGACGATGGTTTTAATTGAGGTTTGATAGTCGTTTCAGATTGCCGCTGAGTCATGATACAACTGAACTCGACCTGGCTCGCTTTCCACCTTGCGTTTGATAACAGTTTAACCCCATCTCGTTATAAACCCCGAAAAGACATACACTCCTCCTCCCGATGTTGGTTCCTGACGTCCTGAGATCTCATTCGAGTCTGAGAACACCCAGGCAAGGATTAAGAGGCTATCCTGACCCTATGTGATATATGGGTTTACATCAGTTTTATGTGGTTCATAATTTCATTTGGGGACAATCTTACGTACCGGCGTACGGGCCATTCCTTCATTATTGCAGATCGTTTTTTATTCATCCTCTCCCTCCTCCTTTCTGCTGCCTCCCTCAGTCTCTCCTCCTTGACTCCGCCTTTTGTGCGCGAGTTTGTCACCAAGGATAGAAGCGCTGGTTATCGGCGTCGAATTGCAATATTAAGCCTCTCGCGACTTAACCATACAATATGGCTTCAACAGTTTATTGTTGTTGTTATTGTTGCTGTTGTTGTTGTTGTTGTTGTCTTCAGAGGGTTGCATCCATGTGTGGAAGTTCCTTTCAGCCTGGAAAGCCTTGAACAAACACTAGTTTATTCTGCACTGGGCAATACTGCGCTAAGTGCGTTTTCCTGTCAGACGACATTACCTGAATATGAGTTTTTTTCTTCTAAATAGTCCAAATTTAACCCTATTTCAAATTCAGTTTTTTTCAAACGGTAAATATTTAACCCCATTTCAGCTTAACTAAATCTACTTTAGCAGACAGGAGCTAATCCTGATGCAGAAGTATTTTTTTTTTTCTTCATAATCATCCTCTGGCGACTTTGCACCTCCAGCAAAGCATTAAGGGAAGGAAATCTGCTTCGTCCACCTTTGCTTCCTTCCCGTTTTATTCCCGAGCGGCTGTGAGGCCGAGAGTAATAATGGAAGGGCTAAATACACTGTTGCTTCCGAACCGTTGAGCCTTGATATTGAGTCCTCGACTCTCTTTCCTGGAGAGAAAGAGAGAGAGAGAGAGAGAGATCTAGTCCTGTTTGAAACATAAGAACCTTTGAGCCAACGCCGCACCCTCCAGTTTGAAGTCATTTTGCTGTTCCTGCCCAATAGGGGGATCACCTAACAGCCTCCATTAGTCCAATCCTTTATAAGTCAGGAAAACTTTAAGATTTTATTTGTTTGTTTATTGTTTATTTGTTTATATTTATATTCATTTGTTTATTTGTTTATATAGTTATTTATTTATGTATTTCTTTACTAGTAAATTTATTATTCTTATCTGTTTATTTCTTTTTGTTTATTTGTTTATTTTTATATATCGATATTTTCATTTATTAAGTACCTACTTATTTGTTGAAAAATAAATCTATTTTACCCCTACGAGTCAATTTATTATTCTTATCTATCTATTCTTATTTGTTTACTTATTTATCTATTTCTTTATTTTTATATATCGATATTTTCATTTATTAAGCTATCTACTTATTTGCTGGAAAATAAAACTATCTTCTTGTCCGCTTCATCGCGGGAGAGTTAGCGCGCACAGGAATGAAAAAGACTGACTTAGGTCAAAATACATTCGGAAGTGACGGCCGGTAAAGAAGAGGATCGTGGATACATGCTATTGTCCGTTCACTACTCCAGGAACCTACCACGATGACGAATAAAACATCCGGGCAACAGTAGGAATGAAAGCGAATCGGCAACAAGGAGAATCGTATGTTGAAAATCTACGGTTACACTATGCCCTGTTTCACAACGCGTGCTAATTCCTGAGAATATTCACATATTCACCATAGTCTTGGATCTCATGTTCGACTCGTGATCGACAGATATTACCCTCCCGGATGAGAGCTCAGAGGTCACATATGACCGATCTATGGGTAATACTGTGACCTTACACGCCCATACACACACACCACGAGCATAGCTCCCCTTCCCTTAAAATACAACTAGGTAAACACACACACACACACACACACACACACACACACACACACACACACACACACACACACACACACACACACACACACAATTCCCCGCCTATGAGAGTTGGAGTAAAGGCTCACAGCTTAGCGATACTGAAATTATTTCAGCCCTGGATGGGATTCGAACCCGGACCGCTGGAGTGGAAGTTGTGAACGCTACCACTGCGCCGTCGAGCGTGTGTGTGTGTGTGTGTGTGGAAACTCAGACGATTAAACGCAAACATTTATTTTCATCGTATAGATTGATCTATTTATCTATTTACCGCCATGCAACCACTCTCTCCAGACATCACTACCAAATCTCGTGAGTGAGTGATTTATGGGCTGAACTGGTAACCGTGGTCGGTTCCCTGGGGGCCGCGGGTCTCTTGCAAGAGAGAGCTGGGGCAACGGATGGATTTATGAGTAGAGATCGATGAATACTTTTATTTAGGTAGAAAAATGTATGCCCAGTGATGAGGAAAAAAAAAGTTTAAGATTGTTTTCGTCTTATGAAAGCCACCGTAACTTTTTAAGAACCAAAAGAATAAATGGACGAACGCTACACAGAACAAGACCATTGAACAAGCCACCGGTCTCTATTGAGCCAAGTATTTTTTAATTGTCGTTAAACTTCTTTCCTTCTCCAAGATACCTCTGCTTGACAAAAGCTTGAATTTGTTCGTTAGTCATTGAGAGGGTAATGTAGATTTTTTTTTTTTTTTTTTTTTTTTTTTTTTTTGTGGGGTGGTGGGGTGGGGGCTTTCGACAGACAACTCAAATCGACTTGGAGAAACCCAACACTCTACGTTTCCGAAGACAGCGTTCAGTCAATTTGTTATTTGCTGTTCTGCACAGTATTGCATCACCCAGTTAGCAAAGGTATTCAGTAGTAGTTGCATTCAATATTGATCAGGAGTGTGAACTGGGGGACTCTTTGTTTCCGACACGCTCAGGTGTGGAATGCTGCTGTGCTATATATATAACGCATGTATACTGAACAATCCTAAACGTCAGCATCAAAGATGTTTTAGAATTGCGATAAGCCATGCACATCAAGTCATCTGCATCTCCTCTCGGGCTTACTCTTTGTCGTCCTCAAAATGTTATTTTAGTCCCTCCCTCGTACATCTCCCTCCCCCCCACACCCCACACCCCACCACCGTGCATCGCTCCTCTCTGCTTTCGTTCTTCCTCCTTCCCCGCTCTTTGTTCTTCCCTTTCTCCTCCTCCTCGTTGACTCCTCCACTTCCACCTGGATTACTACTGCTGCTGTCCGTCCTAAGTAGGTCTTCCCATTCTGCTCCCACCACGGCATAAACGGAGAGACAGGCTTCGTAGTGCGTGTGTGAGTGTGTGTTTGTGTTTGTGTGTGTGTGTGTGTGTGTGTGTGTGTGTGTGTGTGTGTGTGTGTGTGTGTGTTAACGTGTGCTTTCAGCTTCCGCCTCAAACTCTAACCTTATCTCCTTCCCCGTCCTCCTATCCTTCCTCTCTCTGTTAACTCTCTCTCTCTCTTTCTCTTTCTCTCTTTCTGTGTGTCTCTATGTATCTATCTATCTACCTACTTATCTATCTCTCTTTGTTACTCTCTGTCTCTCTTTATTTCTGTCCATCTGTCTCTCTTTTTGTCTCTATCTATCTATCTACCTATCTCTCTCTCTCTCTATTACTCTCTGTCTCTATCTATCTACCTATCTATATATCTATCTACCTATCTCTCTCTCTCTCTCTCTCTCTCTCTCTCTCTCTCTCTCTCTCTCTCTCTCATACGCTCTCCGTCTGTCGCTCTTGCTTCTCTTTTGTCTCGTCTATTCTGGCCTCAGCTTCTTACTTTTGTTCCCCCCACCCCCACCTCCACCCCACCCTCTCGTCCACGCTCAGTTGAGGGCACGCACACACACACGCACGCACGCACGCACGCAAGTCATCCATCGCCACCTCCCCCCCTTCCTCCCCCCTCGCGTTGTCTTCGTCTCCCGAACCTCGACTTGCGCAGGGCTCCGGCACCGTGAGGTCTCGAGAGACAATTACGAGGACGTTTTCCGCACTTGTTGGGTGAAGAGGTCGTCAAGTGTGTAGCGAGACGCTGGGGACGACTGTTGCTTATCCTGATTAACATTTTCATTTTGAAAAAAAAAATGAAAGAAAAGAAGGATTTCGTATCTGTAACCTTACGTAGGAATTACAGACCGCGTTCGGTAGAAGCTATTTTGGGGACAAGTTACTACTGAACTGCTTTATCCGCGTAAAGCTGACGTGGTGACGAATGTGAATTGTTCTGTGTTTGTGATAGTATGTGTCTCTCTACAATATTTTTGTTTCAGTTACGTCTCACCGAAACTGCGAGACCTTAGAGTTCAGTCTTGTAAGATCAATCAAAAGACGTTATGCCACGTAAAAGCCATCCATATTTAACCTTGACATTTCGAAATCACGAACCGCCTAACTACGCATTTTATCTTATTATCTAAATGTTTAGAATTAACTGAAAAATAAGACAATAGTCATTTTGGTCTTGGTTTCAGATATATATTTTAAAATGTTTGGCAAAAAGATAGAATGGGAGTTTCAGTTGTCGGTGATCTTGACATTGACCTTGACCCAGTTGTCCCAGATATATTCTGAATAACCATCTCATTCAAGAACCATTTTTCACATTTCTTGAGAGCTTGATGCCAGTTCATCTCGCCGTTTAAGTGTCATGTTGCTACGAATCAGAAAAAAATATAAAAAGAAAGATGATCGTAAAAGATAAGAAATAGAATGAACACAAAAGTTAATCATTAAAGAGGCAATAACGACAATGCAAGTTGGTGTATATGATTAGCTTTACTAATGAGGACAATTGACTAAAGGGCCATTTAAACGGTCGAACAGTTTGACTAACCCGGTTTGTCAGGCAAGTGTTTGAAGTGACGTTTGACCGTGCGAATGGGGTATTTGGTCGTCAAACACGTTTGTCGAACGTTTTTGACAACCAAATACCCTATTCACACGGTCAAACATCACTTCAAACACTTGTTTGACAAACCGGGTTTTTCAAACCGTTTGACCGTCTAAATGCCCCATAAGAAAACCAAAATATACAACATTCATTTTTAAGCGAGTCTTTCATAAGGGAAGAGTAAAATGATCTAACAAATGATAGAGAGAGGAGGGCAAAGAAAGGTGAGAACTGTGGTCGAATACTCAGCAAGAAAAAACAAAGAAAGTGATATAGAAATTGATGAACACCATTGAAATATCATCAACAGTTTTATTACCTATCGGTAGGAAACTCGTGAAAATTTAAAACTATGAGGCACTGACAGAACCCGAAGCAAACTATTGCAGCAAGGGCTATAGACATAATTATATATATATATATATATATATATATATATATATATATATATATATACACTGAATGGTTCCCAGTGATCAATTAATATCTTTTTTCAACCACATATCACTTTTAATTCCGTACCATCGCAAACGAGACTAAGAATCGCTCGAAGGAGGCATCCGTGGAAATTGAAACGTAGACGAGCCGAGGATTCGAACCCAGCTAACCCGTAACAAAGTTACATTGACGTAACCCCCCCCAAAAAAAAAGATATATATATATATATATATATATATATATATATATATATATATATATATATGTATGTATGTATATTTGGACTTAGACAGAAGAAGAACGTGCAACATATAACCTCATAGCCAAGAGACTCGCTTGGTGTCCATTAGTGTTCCTGGTCGTAAAGGCGATAAAGGTACACCATAAACATCCATTTTTTTTTTCTCTCTCCTTTCATCGATACGCCAGTCGTTCTTGCTCACAGTCGACGGCATCCGCAATAACATTGGCTGTCCAAAGTGGTGTCTCTGAATAAGGAGTAGAAAAAGAACGATTGATTTGTCGCAAAATGACCAGCAGGAACCTCATTCTCTCTCCCACTTCGCCTCCTACACTGATCTGACGGTCATTCGACGACTTTCTGGACGAGGAGTCCTACGGTGGTATTCTTAAGAAAACAAAATCTTTCCTTATGTAAATCTTATATAAATCCTTGCAAGGGAAAGATTTATATAAGGAAAGATTTATTCAAAGAATACCAGCGTAATAATCTTACGGTGGTATTCTTAGAAAAAATTCTTTCTTTATACAAATCTTAAATAGATCCTTGGAAGGGAAAGATATAAGGAAAGATTGTTTTTTAGAATACCACTGTAAGATTCTTACTGTAGCATTCATAAAAAAAGCGTTCCTTATATAAACCTCTCCCTTCCAAGGATTTATATAATATTTATATAAAGAAATAATTTTTTTTAAGAATACCACAGTAAGATTCTTACGCTGGTATTCTTTAAAAAAAATCTTTCCTTTTATAAATCTTCCCCTTCCAAGGATTTATATAAGATTTATATAAGGAAACATATTCTTTTTAAGAATACCACTGTAAGATTCTTGGTAGTATTCTAAAAAAAATATTTTCCTTTATAAATCTTCCCCTTCCAAGGATTTACATAAGGATTTATATAAGGAAAGAATTTTTTAAGAATACCACCGTAAGATTCTTACAGTGGTATTCTAAAAAAAAAAAATCTTTCCATATATAAATCTTCCCCTTCCAAGGATTTACATAAGGATTTATATAAGGAAAGAATTTCTTTAAGAATACCACCGTAAGATTCTTACAGTGGTATTCTAAAAAAAATCTTTCCTTTTATAAATCTTCCACTTCCAACGATATATATAAGAAAAGATAAAAAAGAAACACCTATAATTTGCATCCAAATAGTCACCTATTAAAATCATCGTCACTGAAAAGTATTTTCCTCTGTCCGTTTGTATCCATATTTCTTTAAACAAGTTCGAGTATATATTTTTCTATTTGATACGGTCATGCCTCTGACAGGTGACTGGACCTTATAACGAAATGGATGAGATGTTCAGTTTTGAAGCCAATAAACAAATTTTAAATAGAAATATTCTCTTTTTTGTTGGTCATTGATGGGATAGATTCGTTGTTTAAACACATTACAAACAGTTACCAGTGTTATTTTGCCAGGGCGGTGTTGGAACATGCTGCTCGACATGCTCTAATTAGGATGATTCTGCCACGACTTACACTACCTGGTAAACGTCCGATTATGAACACTGTGGGGTCTTCACAGTTTCTATAAAATATATATATAAATGGGTGCATAAATACGCATATGTATATATATGATATATATATTATATATATATATTTATATATATATATATATATATATATATATATTTGTTGAGACATTCTGACAGGTTCACGTAAGCGGAGTAGGAAACACAGGAGTGTTAGTCTTAAGTTTATTCCTGACTAGATTCGCAAGTATGCATACCTGCGAAACTAGTGAGGAATAAACTCAAGACTAAGACTCCTGTGTTTCCTACTCCGCTTACGTCATATATATATATATATATATATATATATATATATATATTTATATATATATATACTGTATATATATATATATATCAGGAGGTGCCAAGATAGGAGGGAGGGAGGAGGGTGGAGGGGATTGGAATATATGGGAAATGAAATAGGTGGGAGTGATTTCTATGCCTTTTTCTTTTTGGCTACCCCCCGGCGGGGGGGGGGGAAAGCCTTTGGTATATGTATGTATATATATATATATATATGTATACATACATATACCAAAGGCTTTTTCCACCTTACACGGGAGGTAGCCAAAAGACAAAGGCATGGATACCACTCCCATCCATTCCATCCCCTACATACTCAACGCTCCTCTACCCTCTTCCCTCCCTCTTATCTTGGCACCTCCTGGATGACGGGCTATCCCTGCATCTTGTCCACTATATATATATATATATATATATATATATATATATATATATATATATATATATATGTGTGTGTGTGTGTGTGTGTGTGTGTGTATGTGTGTGGAAAAATTGTGAAAGGGACGTGTGTAACGGGAATAAGTGGTGAAAGGGGTAAGGATGTTTTTCTCCATGGTCTCGCTCCCTTGCTCTGCAGGTGACGATTAATTGCATTTTTCCTCTTTTTTTTTATAATCATCAAAGCAAAATCGTGTTAACTGTAAGGGCTGTTCAGTTCATTTTATACTCTGCTGCCACTTGGCAATGTGCTAATGTTTCAAGCAGCTTGGGAAAATAAACTAGTTCAAATAGAAGAGACGATTGAACGAAACTTTGTCAGCCACTTCGACTTTGTGTGTTTCTCACTACCATCCGGTACTTTTTATTCGTCTAATGGAAGAAAAAATAATTTAGACGAATCTCTTTCTTGCTCTTATCCATTGGCTCACAGGCTTGTTGTTCGCTTTCATAAATCCTCTCCAACTCTTCCCATACCTACTACTTCCATTTCTCCAAAGTATTTTATAATTTCTACAAAATTTTTACTAAAACTAATACGCATAGTGATACGTACAAAAATATCATATGCATTGCTTCAATCTATATCCAAAACACAAAGGAAAACTCTTAAACCGCCAATAGATTCGTACAATGATATATTATGCTCGCGCCGTTCCAACAGCAATGAAAATTATATATGTAAATCACGCTATCAAAACTGTGTGTGTAGGCACAATACACTATAGGAATATAACATTCGAAGGAACTTCTCATTACTCTTGCACACACAGCGGCCATAATCTTTCTAGTATTTGGACGAAACTTTTATTCGCTTTGTCTTCGTAGATATTACAAAATGAATCACCCGTTAAAGTTATGTCTTTCAAATCATCAAATCCAGTCACCCCGGAACCTCGAGATGAGGTGTCCCATCTGCTACCCTCTTGCCAAGCAAAACTTTAAAGGTTCGGAACCTGCTACGAACTGTAGACTAGCATGAAGGGTGACCTTCAGCCCATACCCCCTGTTTTCACCCGATCACCCAACGCCGTGAGCTGGCAGGGGAGTAAAAATAGGCGCCCAGCAACGTGGTGGCACACGGGACTCGGTGAGGTCCCAGCAACGAAACTCCGTGACTGATTTGATTACACACACACACACACACACACACACACACACACACACATATATATATATATATATACATATATATATAGATAGATAGATAGATATAGATAGATAGATATGCGTAAGTAACCACTAGGAAAAGTAAAGTAACGAAGCAGAGCGCTTTCGTATAATTACATTTTCAGTGCTGATGATGTAATTATACGAAAGCGCTCTGCTTCGTTAGTTTGTTTTTTTCTAGTGGTTGCTTACGCATTTGTGAACACAAGTTCCTAGTGGTTTTATTGCATATATATATATATATATATATATATATATATATATATATATATATATATATATATAATGTTGGTAAGAAAGACACAAATTATAATCCAAGTTTGTTCCTGATTAGGTTCGTACAAAAAGACTTCTTCAGAGGAATATTACAGTAGGGATTGGGCTTCACGACCGAGTGCCGTCATGTCCCTCTTGCAGACAGACATCCCTGATCCTCATTTGTGGACTGCCAGTGGTTCTCCTACCAGAAGCCAGATCTCCATGGAGAACGTTCTTGGAGATGCGGTCGTTCTCCATACGAGGATTTGGCCGAGGCAGCTCAGCCTGCGCCGTCCGAGCAGGGCAGGGTCCGGGTTCTAGGTCGACGTGGACGGGCCAGGCCCACGGCGTTGGTCATTTTCTCTCGCCAGCTTATCCTCAAGAAATTACGGATACTTCTCTGGTAGAAAGTACATACGTACATACATATACCAAAGGCTTTTTCCCCCTTACACGGGGGGTAGCCAAAAAGAAAAAGGCATAGAAATCACTCTCACCCACTACCCTCCACCCTCCTCCCTTCCTCCTATCTTGGCACCTCCTGGATGACGGGTCATCCCTGCATCCTGTCCACTGCCTTGGGTGAAAGTAATTAGCTTTTTCTCCTGTCTGGCATAGGTGGTCTATGATTCGCTGCCGTAGAACAGTCTGCTGACGACACAAGCGTCGTACACTGCCATCTTTGCCTTCACTCTCAGCTTTAAGTTTGTCCACACTCGAGTTGAGAGGCGAGCGAGTGTTGCGGCTGCCCTTCCCAAATCCTCTTGTCGATCTCGATGTCCAGGTAGAGTCTTATCGGTGGAGACGAGGTGCGTCAACTCGTGGACAATATCTTTTTCGTCGTCATCTATGGAAATGGCTGGAGGTGTCTCTGTATTCTGTCCCAGAACATTCGTCTTTTCTGGCTGATGATCAATCCGAATTCCTTGCAACCCTGCAAAAAAAAAACCGATATATACGGTATATATATATATATATATATATATATATATATATATATATATATATATATATATATATATACATATACATATTGTCACGACACACACATGATATATGTTATAAATATACATTTAACGGAAGGTGAAACTTTATTTCTTTATCATACGTAGTATTCCGTAACTCAGAGGTGAGGGGGCGTTAGCAACGACGACATGACCTCACGAATTTCTGCATTTCAAAAAAATGTGTGGCGTCACGTCCTTAAAGTTTTATTCTTGTGCGACTATTATGCATTTCATTGATGTTATCTTATATACTCTATTATAAACAAATATTTTTCTATTTCATACATATATCTTTATTGTAGTCTGATTTGTATCATCAAATTCTCGCATACATTTTGAAAATATGCGTGTTGTACCAACGATCGACGACATCTTGTTATCAAATGCTCTGAAGTGAAAATACTCTCAAGATCCTTCATCAAATGAATAGTGGTAACAACTTTATGTTATCCTCAATCTTATAGAAAATTATTCACAGTAAATTAAAGACTTTTGTGCACTCCGGATCAGGGAAAATAATTTCAATGACAACAGCAAATGCTCTTAAATAATTTCCGGATCAAGTAAAACGAATCGTTTACTATTAATTTTCAAATGTAAAATATATTTGTTATTTATCTTACAAAGTTTACTAATTATACTTAAAGGATTAAGTGATATAGTATTGGCGATAGTGACAAATATCCATTATGCTTTATCTATCATAAGGGTTATTTTGTGTGTTTACAACAGGGAGGAATATGAATGTTTTAGTTTAGGTATTATTTTATTGACAAGATTCGTAAGAAGTAAATACACTTGTTTGTGTCATTTTGACAATTGGAAATAATCCCAGCAGATGAGTTTATTTCCTAAATACAATTCATATACTGTATATATATATATATATATATATATATATATATATATATATATATATATATATACGTATGCATATAAATAAGTCAACTATTTTGTCATAGGCATCAATCTCAGTAATTTCAAACAACTTTTTTTTCTCTGTTTCCCGGTATCAAATTCTACCTAAGTTATTGTTGTGGGTTTCTTGTAAGATCTGAATCTTTGTCTGTTACCATCTGGGGTTAGAGAATAAGCGTCAAGGATAGAAGACTTTATAGGCATATGATCAGTTACCTCATCCAGATTGTTAAAAGTAGTGGCGGCCTTACCTGATAGTTTGGACAATTTCAATGTTCAGCAGTTTTTTTTTTTTTTTTTTTTTTTTTTTTTTTTTTTTTTTTTTTTTTTTTTTTTTTTTAGGTCAAATTTAACTGTCTTAGTTTTGTCTTCTTTCCTTTGTTTTTACACAAGCTCTTTTTCTTGTAAATTTAATTTTCATATTATACAACTAACCTTTTTGTTTCTAACTTATTTTATTCTATCTTGAGCTTCATTTTTTCCAACTCTAACTTTTCTGGTAACCATTCACCAGGTGTCACTTCTGTTTTGAAAACTCGTTACCAGTCTCTTCGTCTATCTCTTCTACCTCATCGTCTGTCAAACCCACCTCATCGTCTGTCAATTCTAACTCATCGTTTATTGATTTTATTGAAGCGAGACTTATTGATGTAAGGTCCTCAATAGCTTGCGCTGGTAAGATTTGTTGATTCACTAGTTATTCGGTTACTATTTTTAAGATATTCTCTTCTTATGACCTGAGGTACTGTGT
Source organism: Oratosquilla oratoria (assembly GCF_046742065.1). Lineage (NCBI taxonomy): Eukaryota > Metazoa > Arthropoda > Malacostraca > Stomatopoda > Squillidae > Oratosquilla > Oratosquilla oratoria. Next base: position 49,472,329 of record NC_134808.1, read on the forward strand.
TGTCAAAAGAGGTAATGGACTTGTAGTTGTCTTTCTGGACTTTCTTACCTTTTTAGTGCTTTAAGGGAGGGATGCTTACAAAATTCCTGTACGTCAAAGGATGCCATGTTCTTTAAGTTTTACCAGAGAAAGTTGCCACTCCACCTTATGCGTTTATCATGGAGGTTATGTAAATGGCGACTGAAACTATAAATTTGGACCAACCGGCATTATTTACGACAACAAGGGGGACTAGATGATGAGTAGCTTTGAAACCAGTATTTCTGGCGTGAAGTTATTCTTTGATCAGTCAATGAACACTAGAAATTCCTAGTCTGGAATCCTTGCGTGTATGACACTCGTACGAATGAATTTGATTACGAACGGAAGCGAGACGGAATCTGGCGCTCTATGTTTTTCACTTGACCAAAATAATTATAGCACGAGAGAAAGAATCCCGGAAATGTAAGTTATTTGTGCAACAAGGGGGCAAGTACGGTGTGATGTTATTAATTATCTGTGGGGGATTGGATGAAGCTCCCGAGATTTACATAAGGGAGGTGATTGTTTGCGATTTTACTTTAGATTTTATGGATTCCCTTTCAACACGATTTGGGGATTGTTTAAAGGAATGATCCGACCAAAGCGTTGCGCTTTGTCTCCGAAGGATTGTGGTATGACTAATGGCAATGAACTAGCCATAGTAGGACTAGTGTATCGGATTTAATCTGAACATACGTACTCGAGAACTCGACTCTTGGAGCTGTCTGCTAAGTTTATTAACGAAAAGAATACCCGAGTTCTGATCGTCAGCATGGCCAGTTATAACCTTTACCAATAAAATAATTACTATAGACATGAATACGTGTCAAAAAGCAGTAGACAAGTTTAAGTCAAGGGGTAACTATAATATTAGTAAACAATTGTGTCACCCTTTACACTACTTATGTGTAAAGTATACATATACCACCATACTGAGAACTGTTGAAATATATAGATCACGGGCCCCTGTCTTGTTACGATTTGGAAGGCTTATGTTTACAAAGCATCAGAGGAAGAATGATCTAGGGGGATTGTAATTGATTAATCCTTTCCTCGATCCCAAACTCGGTAACAAATGATAAGACATTTTAGAGGCTCTTGAGGTGATGCGAGTCTCAAAGAGGCTTTAGGGCTCAGGTCAGAGCCAGACATGATAGAATATAAGTAGGTTACCAGGTAGTTTAGTGATAATAAGGGAGGGGCAAAGATACGAGCGTTTAGAATTAATTTAAAAACAAAACAACATTTGACTTTAAACAGAGAAAAAGATACACGAAATAAATAAAGGGGAATTTCGTAACAAGTTGACATGGCATATTATAAAACATATGTATTATACTGCTAACTGCCGTCCTTGTTTAATTTAAGGACAGCAGTTAGCAGTCTACTTAGATTCCTCGGGAGTTAGGTCAACCTCCATGTTTTATATATATATATATATGTATATATATATATATATATATATATACATATATATATATATATACACACAATACAAATAGAATACAAAGAAAATGACAGTCCCATGAAACTAATAAACAGAATGTTAGTGTAGGTAAGATCACAATTATCAGAGTAAAGAACTGAGGTCAATCCTACCAGCGGCCTTGCTGGGGCTAGGTCGACCGCTGAGGGCGGATGCTCTCCACCCAGGGGAATTCCTTTTTTATATGAAAGGGCGACCAATCAACGTGATCTACGTCAATAGAGCCGTCTTTGTCTGGATAGGAAAAAAAATTGTGGTTAAGGGAGGAGGAGGAGGGAAAACAAGGTTGTTTTATTTGGATAGTTCCATAGCCTGCATAAATAACTCATGCGCACTAAATAATATAATTAGTGAAAATATTCCTAAATCATTTGTAGGGGAAGGGGATGAGGAGGAATCCTAGAAAATTTTCTTAGCCGATCCGGAACGTAATAATATATATGTGCATTTATGTACATAGAAATATATATATATATATATATATATATATATATATATATATATATATACACATATATATATATATGTATATTATATATATATATAATATATATTATGTATATATATATATATATATATATATATATATATATATATATATATATATATATACACATATATACATGTACCAAAGGCTTTTTCCCTCTTACAAGAGAGGTAGCCAAAGTTAAAGTCATAAATTCACTCACAACCATTTTATCCCCACATACTCCACTCCTACTCAACATCCCTCCCTCCCTCCCTCTTATCATGGCTCCTCCTGGATGACGGGTCATCCTTGCATCTCGTCCACTGCCCTGGGTCAGAAACCATGCAGTAAGAATCACCATATCCACCTCAGGGTCGTTTCATTTAATTGGCGCCACCTCCCTCTCCGTCCCCTCATGCAGAAAAAGAGAAGACGGGGAGAAATCCCTTCGGGTTGCGTCAAAATATCATTCACACATACTCCCTCACCCCCATCTCCCACCCACTCCCTTCCATGCGTCACAGCATCATCCATACACAACCATCTTCCACTCATTCCTATGTTCTTTCTTCTCACTTCCTTCCTCAACAGACTTTCCCAACGTCCCTTTCACCTCATCCATCCATCTCATCCGTGGTCGTCCACTCATGTTCACTCCATCCACCTCTGCCTTCTACACTTCTTTTACTTATTTTTCTCCTTTTGTTCCATGTCTCCAAACCATCCCAATACTTTTTTTTACCAAATCTATCTCCCAACTCCTGTTCCACCCCCGCTCTCCTCCTCAACTCACCATATCTCACTCTATCCACCTTAGTAACCCCTACCATACTTCTCAGACATTTCATCTCAAACACATTCAAATTATTTCTCGCTTCCTCCCTCATGTTCCAAGTTTCTGCTCCATACAGTACTCTGGGCACAATCACCCCTTCATACAATCTCCTCTTAGTATCCATTCCCAAATGTCTATTTCACATTATACGTATATGTATGTATACATACACACTGAATGGTTCCCATTGATCAATTAATATATTTTTTATAGTGTATTGGTTTACGTCACTGTAACTTTGTTACGGGTTAGCTGGGTTCGAATCTTCGACTCGTCCACGTTTCAATTTCCAACGGATGCCTCCTTCGAGCGACTCTCAGTCTCGATTGCGATGGCATGGGATTAAAAGTGATTTGTGGTTGAAAAAGATATGTATATCTATGTATGTGTATATGTTGTAATTCTTCACATGCTTTAGACATTTAGTCTTTATATCATCCCTAATCAAGAGAACTCGGTCAATATAATCTCAATCCTTTAGTGATTTGAAAACTTTAATCAAATCATTTTTTTCTCTTCGATCTTTCATTGTTGGCTACTCTGCCAGGATATGAACTAGTTTGATTCCTGACCTTTGCATTCTCTCGATCTTGCTTATATTTTCACTCCCTGCGGAGTCTGTACCACTGACGTATATTCCAGTCTTGGGCGAATTAGGGCTTCAATGAGGTTTTTATTGATCACCTCTTGAGCAACATGGAAAAAACCCACTTTAAGGTTCTTACCGATATACCTGCCAGGCGACAGGATGCCTTTAATCAATATTCCCCCAAATTTCTCCTTTTTTGTTTTTTGTAATAGATTTTCTTCCCAGGGATTAGTTCAGTGATGATTTTTGAGCTATTACCCATTTCCAATAATTCGATTTTTTTATGTCATCCTCCTCTCACCTCAATATCAATATTTCCTTTGAGCTTGGTTTCCATAAAAATCCTCATGTCTGGTACCTTCTCTTTTAAATAATCATCTGTCTCTAATCCAGCTGAAGTCAATCTGCCTATTTCCTCAAACCAACAAACATGGATTCAAAGAAAGACACTCCACCAGCATACTCCTCACAAACATCATACAAATGCTGGAGAAATTTAACAAAAAAGCGCCACCCAATATAATGGAAATGGTGAAAATAGACCTAAACAAGGCATTTGATAAAGCTCCTAGATACATATATGGCTTTTTACCATATGGATGAGGAGATGATCCATAAAAAGCTCATTGAACCCCAAATTCGTTCAAGACTGAAATATACGTCATCAAACTTTTCTAACTGGCAGAGAGCGCAGAGTGACCTAAAACGGCCCAAGTCTGGGGTCAAAAGGTTGTACAACGGAGTTCCCCAAGGTGCCGCATTTTTCAGCCTCCTCACAAGCGACCTCACCACACCAGATCCTAAGCATAACACAAAAGCGTTCACCTGACAATAGTAACCCACCATACAGTAGGTCGAACAATGGCTTAGGATAAACAGATCGGATACCTTTCCACAGAAATTATCGATCACATTGCTCACTCCAGGCAAACATGAACCAAAACAACATCCAATCGTAAAATGGAATTGTCAAAAAAGAGTCCTCACTTTTGATACTCACCTGACCTTCATCCCACACATCAAAGACCCGACAGTGGAAATCAGCAGGAAAATTAACATATTAAAATCAGTTTCAGTTCTCTCGTTTTGGACAGTAGAAGAAAGATTTAAACACCGTCTGTCGCAAGAAGCCCATTCTGTTATATTTCCTCAACATGAGTCCAGGAAAACAACCAGGAAAACAAGCACAAAGGCCCTACAAACCATATAAAATAAAAACATCGAGAATAATGACAGTGTGTCAAAACCATACCAGTAGAACATCTGCATACAGAAACCAAAAGTCTACCTATAGAACACCCAATGAATAGCGTATGTAAACAGCTCTTTGCAAGAGCCCTCAACCATACTTGCTCATCTCATTACGTTACACAACCAGCTGAACGCAGTAAAAATATATATATCTGCGGTCTAACATCAACAACACATTTATTCAAAATACATTCTTACTCAGATCACAAAAGAGGTACTTCAAGACCGACCATCACATTCCCAGATCCACACGTACGTTTATGTTAATTTGATTTCACCGGGTTTTGTTTTTCGTTTTCTCTCTCTCTCTGTCTCTCTCTTTCTCTCTCTCTCTCTCTCTCTATATATATATATATATATGTATATATATATATATATATATATATATATATATGTATATATATCACTCTCTCTCTCTCTCGTTGTTTTTTTATTTTTGATTATCCTTTCTTCGGTTCAACCCGTTTGATTAATGCGGTGGTACTGCATTACGGTTCGAACCTCGTGGGTAACACCAGATGACTTCATTCAGGCAACGACCTCCGTAACCTGAACATGGTCTCTCCTTCTGATCGATATTGCAATGACAGCGAAGGAGATCACAATGGCAAGGCATGTCGACAGGAGACCTTTCAGTCCATAAAAAGATCGGATGCAGGGAGAATTAAACAAATACACAGACATGTATACATACAGCCAAACAAATGAACGGATGAATATTAGAACACATTCCTAATTAGATGTTTAGCGAACTGACTTTTAAAGAAATACGCTGCATCTGCTATACATGTGATCACCCTTCAGTCGGGAGTTTAAACAACTCTCAAGTGTTTGATGTTGCCTCATGTTTGCTGCACCAAGGGAACATAATCACATATTGTGTCTACAAGATTAAAGTAATCATTGCTTTATTTGTTAGGCTTGGGCCCGTGACTCTTTTAGATAAACATGCCGAGTGTAGCTTGTGGACGGTTTCAACAACCTACGCCCCCAGCTTTTGGTCCCCTCCCTTGTCTTCTGCCCCTGGGGCGGAAGGAAGGGGCCTTGATTCTTTAGGTTATCAAAGTTTCGGGTACTCACTTCTCCTGTCCTTTGAAATACTCGTCAGGAGGAGTCTATAGGTCGAGAGGTACGTATAGCGTCACTTGAGTTAAAGACGTAGGCAGCAGACGACAAGCCCCTACCGGCTCGATTTATCAGAGAGCGAGAATAGTTCTCTGCTGGAATGCCGTTGTGCATTCAGGGTATGTGGGCTCTCGTTTCTGTAAGATTTGTTTATTATATCACTCTAACGTGAGCTGAAAAAATAGCCATGTACAGACGAAAGAAATACAAATTAATTAAAATAATGGACAATATCTTAGTATGATATTGGAATTGGAAATATTGATGACTGGTGTTTTTATGGAACAGAGTAGAATAACCAAGGCAATACAATCAACTCTTTGGAGATCAGCAGTGAATAAATGCCGAGAAGTAAGCATTAGATAATTATTGGAGATAGATAAAAGAGCAGTTTAGTTGATAACTTTGAACCGATTATATAGTTTTTCACGAAATTATCGCATAAGATTCCCTAAATGTAAGCAATTGATAACGAAAACAATGTGACACGCAACCATTGTTGCTGAATTCCAAATTATCCACATTTTAGTGAAAATATCTAATTAATTGCTAAACATGGTTCAACTATCATAATTTCTTTATTAAATTATTCCACGCCCATCGATTTAAAAGTACAAGGAACATCGTATCTAAACTCTTCTTACGCAAGTTGTTCAGGTATAAGGAGGCACTGTAGTGATACAAGTAGCATTCATTACATAACAGAAAATAAGCGGCAACGAAAATCATATTAATGATACCAATATTACAACAGTAATTATATTAGCATAGATTGTAATAATAGTAACAATACCAGTAATAATGACAATGTGATAATTATAGTAATAACAATAATTACAATGAAAATAGTAACGATGTTAATGGTAATAGTATTGATTATAATAATATTTATAATAGCAATAATAATAGTAATGATAATAATAATAATGATGGTAATAATAATGATAATAATAATAGTAACAATGATAATAATGATAATAATAATGATAATAATAATAATAATGATGATAATAATAATAATAATAATCTGAATTATAGACAGGCAGTAAGTCTTCTAATAAACATATCTTGTTGAAGGTGATGCTGTTTTCTGCATTTATAATTTTCTTTCAGATACTTTCTAAAGATCTCACTAATCGCCGTGTTGCAGGGTCTCAACTCTGTAGAACTTGAAGATTATGACCGACTACGCACAAGTTCTTTAGAAAGTATCTGCAAGAAAATTATTGATGTAGAAAACAGCATCACCTTTAACAAAATATGTTTATCAGAAGACTTACTGCCTGTCTATACTTCAGATTATTATTATCATCATCATCATCATCATCATCATTATTATTATTATTATTATTATTATTATTATTATCATTATTAACAGTAATAATAATAGTAATGATAAAAAAGATAATGAAAATAGGTTTATCAGCAACAGCGTAATATAACTTGGATAAAACAAAAGTAATTTGCATCATCAAAGTTATTTCAGAATACTATTTCGTCAAGAAAGCATATGACGAAGCCTGTGGTAACGGCATCATAACTCAATGTCTGCTGCCGTGGCGGATGCACCAGAGGAGAAACAAGGGTCTAGCCACATACCCCTTCTACACGAAATATTTCTACACACACGCGCGCAAACATACACACACACACACACACACACTCACACAAACAAACACACACACACATACACACACACACAAACACAAACATACACAAGCACGCTTGCGCGCGCACATACACTGCTGTGGCGACGCTTCACATTGGATCCATTTGTGTACGAGAAGAAGAATGACCACGAAAGCCCTCGTCTTGTGAAAGCGCCACCCCGGCCCGCTGTGACCCACTGGCTGCACTTCTTCACGCGGGATTACGTGACACCCCCACCCCCACCTACCCGTCAGTAAAGCAGATGCGGTCCATCGCTTTAGCCCCGTCCAGCCTCCAATTTCCCCTGGTCTGGATGCAGGCGTTTTGACCGACCAGAGGGAAATCTGTTATTAACAATGTGTAGAATTTGGCGCCGAAGGACATATAGGGTTTATTGAGATGAATTCAACAAGTAATTTCAAGCCAGAGGAAAATCTGTTATTAACAATGTGTATGATTTGGCGCCAAACGCCATATAGGATATATTGAGATGAATTCAACAAGTAATTTGTTTAAACACGTTTGCTCTAAGGCTCCTACAGACTTGTTTAAAATGTATAGAATCGTCTGACGCCACCCAGAACAGATACCAAATTCGGCTCTAAATGTAATACAGGTAGTAAGGGTGTCCGAGTACCAAGGGTTCAGGTGAAGGCTTCTGGCGCAGCCAAGGGAAGCTTGGCCTGTGAGGCTGCTCAAATTTCTTCACTAAACCCATTTCAGCGTCGAACATTTCCGTCATTTGAATAAATCACTTGGTGGCAAACAAAACAAAGCGCCCAGATCAAGTAAAGCAATGAAAGGGTGGATTAAGACAGTTCTCAACCTCTTCAGATATGGGGCTTCAATCAGCTGATTGAAATAGCCTGAAGCAAGGCAGAATACAATAGATAAGACACGTGAAATACTAACACATCGACCCCTAATCTCACATCAATCTTCTGTGTAGCACTATGTCAAAAAATCTTCTCCAAATCTAGATATACATGAGCCATCCATTCCTCTCTCTCCTGTAGCACATTAATCACTCCCGAGCATAAATTTAGCAAGTTAGTTACACAAGCCATTCCTTCTCTAAATCCAAGTTGGTTGTCAGCCAACATTCATTTTTCCTCTAAATATCTCCTCCAACTATCTTTCATAATTTTTCACACATTTTAGCTCTCGTACCCCTCAAGGTACCTTTCTTTTTCCTCCTTTGAATATTGGCACCACATTGGCAGATTTCCAATATAATTTAAATCATCTTCCCCTCTTTCACTGAACATATTATCATTCGATGTACTCTATCCACTAGATGTTCTCTACACTCTTTCAGTATTCCAATATGAGATCCAATCTGTTCCTAAAGCCATTGTCACTTCCAATTTCTCGAGTAATTCACACACTTTGTTTAGAACGCCTTCATTCCCTTCCCCCTTGTCACCCTCAAACTCCTCGCCCATATTGAATACTGATTGGAAGCTTTCATTTATTATTTCAGCTTGCATTATTGTACCTTCATGTAACTTTCCTTCAACTTCCAGCTTAGATATGCCTTCTTTGTTTCAACTTGTCGTGTACGAATATAAATAATAGCCTCTGTTGGTCTATGCATTTGTTGACTACATCCTTTTCGGAGCTACTTTCATTTTTTCTTCGTATTCTTGTGTATTCGTTTCTGTTTTGTTTTGATTTTATATTCACCTTTTGTCTTTTTAGTTCTTCTCCTTTGCAACTTCTCCCACGTCATGTTTCTTTTTCTGTTTTGTCGATACACATCTTCTGTTATTCAAGCAGTCCCTTTTTCATATATATACTTCCCTCCCACTCATCTTCGATACGTACTTTACCACCTCTATGTTGCAAATTTTCGTGTGTGTGTGTGTGCGTGTGTGTGTGTGTGTGTGTGTGTGTGTGTGTGTGTGTGTGTGTGTGTGTGTGTGTGTGTGTGTGTAAAGGTATGATAAGCCTAGACGAGGGTGAAGGTAAATGTTGCATACCATGACTCTTCGGAAGTTTGAGAACGACAGCGTTTCAGGTTCTGTCAGGTTGGGTGCTGGGCCTCACTCAGTATCAAAGATTAACTGCGGCATGAAACATTTGGGAGGTTAGCCTTTTAAGGAGTGTCGCTGTGACCGTAATGGGTTTTGTTCAAGTTGACGTCAGGTGATTTTATTCAGCTGGGAGACCCCTCTACTCCCCTGGGAGTCAAAGTCCATAAGTATTAACTTAATCTCGGAGGTAGCAGGGGGGGACATCTTCTTAAGGTATTGGTTACGGACTGTGCCGAAGGTCTTGTAGCCGTCGCAGGGTCGGGATGGATGGGACCGCTGCGCCGTCATCTCAGAGGAGGACGGGGAGGGTAAGGAAAGGCCAAAGTATCATCCTGCACACGGACGTCTCGAATAGACACGCAGCAAGATGAATCTGACGTGCGCGAATGTCCGCAAGATTTTTGTTTTCGTGAGGTTTTAGGAGTGTAAGAGTGTTGTTGTTCAATAATAGTGGAACCTGGAAACCGGTTATTTTTCTAGATATGTCTGAATTGGGTTTAATGGTCTTATTGGTCAGGTATTTTGTTTTCGTGCTGAAAGAGTGCTGACTGTGGAATGGGTAGAAATATTACCGCCATGTTTTTATAACACTGAAGAGTTGCAAGCTGATTACAGGTGCCGTTCATGTAATGTTGCTTTCACATACTATTGATCGGTGCTCCTGATTATGAAAATGTTAGTTTAGACATTCAAGTTTGGGGAATATAGCGAAGTGAAAGCCGTGAGAGGCTCGTAGCAGTTCGTATGGATATCATTCTTAGCTTTTTGAATCAATCTTATCGAGAGAAAGACTCGCAATAGAAAGCCTACAGCCGTCACTTGCGCCCCACCTGCACGCACAGCCGGGGCGAGTGGCAGTCACCGAGGGTCTTGGGAATTGAATCGAGCATTCGAACTCACGAAGCGGATTCGAAACGGAACGCTGGATCCATGAACTCTGCCCCCCTTACTTCTACCGGCTCTTTAATTACTCTCGTTATCGACAGTTTAAATGTGAATACATTCATTTTACGTTATTTTTCTAAATAACTGCGTTGACCTTCAGTGCAATAGTAAACATACTAAAAGCTAATATAGTTTTGACGATGAACGATGACATTTAATTTGACTGATACTTATTGCACTGGCCTACAGTGCGAGGCAAAACGAGCGACTTGGAGTATATAATTGTGTGTTGATTTATATAATGTTCTTTCCCTTGGCGATGATAGCCGCGGTGGTGTTGTATCTGTCTTCATTCCAAACGGCAAAACTGTGATGAAAAGAAGGAGAATAGTCGTTGCCGCGGCGCCGGTTTGTACCTTCCCTGTGTTCTTGAGGATTGATATGCATGCGCTGCGTGGACAGCTGTTACCCTTGCGAATGTAGCTCAGCGGAGTACTCGCACGTCACCGTGTACTTTACATATGTGTGTGTATACAAATACATGGCACCCTGCGTCCGAACGCGCGCGCGCGAGCGTCTGTGTGAGTGAAGGTGGTGGGCGTCGCGGTGCGTTGCGACGCGCTCGTTCGTTCTTGTTTGGTGTAGATGATGCGCAGGAATAACCTGACCCCTTTAATGCCGTGCCGTGCCGTGCTGTGCTCTGCCTGCCCGCAACGACCGGCACCTGCTCTGGCCCAACCCCATCGCCCACGCCCGCGTCTGCTCCCGTGCCCGCCCGCGCCCACCTTCAACGATTGCTCCCGGCCTCAGCACCGGCCACGGGCAACAGCAGACCCTGCTGCGTCCGTGCCCGCTTGCGGTCGCCTCCTGACCTAATTAACTCCCGTGCACGTCACTGATGACCGGTACTGACGCGACGTGGTGATCGCCCTTAGCTGGGAAAAGTCGTAATGGATTGATGAGTAGATGAATGAATAAATAAACAAACGCCAATCACACGAGCGGCTTAGCCGGCTGCGTCTTTGGCCTTCGGCTTTCTTCCACCGTGTGAGCAACTCGCTCCCGGATTCCCACGCGCCTCTTCACGGTTCTGCTTTCTTTGTTGCCCAATCCATCACCTTGTCGCCGCTGTCTCTCCAGCCCTCCGGCCTTAGTGACAGTATCCACAGCTCTGGCCAACACTCTTCGTCGTTTTCGTACAACTTTGAGTCGGCGGAGGAGGTGGAGAATGAGGAGGAGGAGAAGAAGAAGGAGGAGGAGGAGAAGCAGGAGGAGGAGGAAGAGGAGGAGAAGGAGGAGGAAAAGGAACCAGCCAAGAGCCTCCTGTGGTGGATTGGAGAGCAAGGAACCGAAAGGCTGGCTGACAGGAGCATGCGCCATCACAGGAGCCCCCGTCTACAGCAAGTGGAAGGCGTCAGGCACACGCAAGACCCATATGCAGGCCTTGGGCACGACAACTTCCCGGTTAAGATCGAAGGAGAGACTTTCGTTGCAAAAGAGTCCAATAGATCGCTAGACCCATTTCAGTGCTTGGTATTTCCGTCGTTTGATTAAATCGTTTGGTCGTAGACGAAAGAAAGCGCACAAATCAGGTGAAACAACGAAAGGATAAATTAAGTTCTCAACCTCTTCAGAGATGGGGCTTCATTCAGCTGATTAAAGTAGCCTGAAGTAAGGCAGACTACGACAGATAAGAGCCCTGAAATACTGACACATGTTGACCCCTAATCTCACCTCACGTGAGGCTTTCTCTAAGCTTCCGAGCATTTGCTTTCCATGAAAAGAATGTTACAATGACGAAAAATAGTTTTAGGCCATATTTTAATGGGGACACCAGAAAAAACTGCGTGTGATGGAATTACTCACAATAGTATTTCAAGTAAGAGAATGTCGCAGGAAATGATTATCCCCTTGCCAGGCCAGAGACTATTGTATCAAATACAAGTGTGTCACACCGGAAAAAATAATGAAGGAGTTGTTTTTATTCTCCTGTTAAGTTGTGATAATTCACAAAAGGCCCGTCAAAACTATAGACAAACATCTAATGAAGGTAACTAAACTGTGATCTAAATTTGTTGTACATTGTAGCACAGTGAGAAGACCTCAAGCCTTTCTACTTTTACAGACTCCAGGCCTCCTGGGCCAAGGCATTTCAATCTGTCTATGTGTGGAAAGGACATTGAACTCGTAGAGAGCATCACATACGTTGGTAGTTTAGTGCACAGTAGTGTTAGTTCATGTCAGGAAGTCCTTCGAAGTATTGGCATTGCCTAAGGAATTAAGGACCCACTCAACCAGAGTATATATCGTCGTCAATATTTATGTAGGACAACCAAGATCCAAATCTTCAAGTCGCTTGGGCTCCCTGGTTTAATGTACGGCAGAGACATGGACATTAAATGCTGACTCGAAGAGGCATCTCGACACTTCTTTGATACCCAGTGCTTTCGGAGAATCATAGAGTATTGCTGGAATGGTTGCATCAAACCAGAGAACCGTTCTAGGCCTTTCATCAGCCAAATTCGTGAAGACCAGCTTCGGCTACATGGTCATGCAACATGATTCCCTAATCTCGATCCAGCCCACTTGGTTTTCGTCATAAACGACAACCCTCGATGGAAGACACATGGAAGGCACCCACCAAATCCATGGCTGGGAGAACCTGACCAAACCACTGGGAGTTGTTTAGGATGGAAAGGGTAACTGCATGGGAACGTTTTCGGAGAAGCCGTGCGGATTGGCGATGGCATGAGGCTGGGGCAACGCCTCACCACAAATGATCCCAAGTGATGAAGATGATACACAGATGTATACATATACCCGAAGATCTTTTCCCCTTCATAACTGGGCTGACCTTGTACACACACACATACACATGTATATATATCTATATATATATATATATATATATATATGTATACTGTATATATATATATATATATATATATATATATATATATATATATATATATAATGTATTTGTATTTATGTGCATGTGTGTAACTGCATATATATATATATATATATATATATTTGTATTTATGTGCATGTGTGTATTTGCATATATATATATATATATATATATATATATATATATATATATATATATATATATGTATGTATGTATATATTCACATTGTATAGGGGCAGGAGGTTTTCCCTCAAGCATACTTCATTGAAGTGAATGGCAAGCTTGTAATGACAAAGCTTCTTGTCGTATTTTTCTCTCTTAAAATAACTTTTAAGTAATAATAATAAAATCTTAAAATAATAATACGCGGTAATCCTATTGTTTCTACGTATATCATACTGTTGGGTGACAGAAATAATTTGTTAATAGCCAGAACGCGTTTTCACACCTTTTGGTACTTCTTCAGTGGCAAGTAAGAATCTAAAAGCTAATGTGTTGTAGGGAGATTTTGGCGGGTCATCGTTGGTTGGCGTCGCTGAAGTTCCCTGTTCTCTTATTGGCTGGCTGGTGGCGTGCATCAGTATTCACTGTCTCGTTTTCATCGAGGAATGATCTCTTAACACTGTAGGAATTTTAAGTCCTCGACCTGAGTTCTATCCAACATACTACCTATATTGGCATGACCACCATGAAGCTCTCATGGCGTATGTCGTACCACCTAACCTCAGGAGCTCCTAAGAATCACCAAACAGAAGTCCATCAAACGAGGTTAGAGTGAGAAGACCTACCACAGAATATGGAAATTCTAGCTTTCAGTAAAGACCCAAGACGATTAACCATCTTAGAAATTTTACACAGTAAGGAACTATCCCCGGGTTTGAATACCGAACTCGAGGACTTAAAAATCCTACCGAGTGTTAGGAGATCATTCCTCGATGAAAACAAGACAGTGAATAGTGATGCACGCCACCCGCCAGCCAATAAGAGAACAGGGAAACAATTTCGCCAACCGTGTAGTAAAGGAGGATTATATGAAATGCAATATTCAAGCCCCCTACTGATCAGATACAAAAAATCAAACGTATAATTTTCGGCGATTCGTGTGTAGAAGTGTTGTGTGCATTAGTCAAGAAGATATCGACAATTGATAGATTTCTTATTTTTTTCTGTTGACACATATAGAAGTCGTAAGTGCCAACGTTACAGGCGATAGACCTAAAATGATAGAATCAGATGCAAAGGTACTGCACAGATTAAACAACTCTCATAATAGATATAAGATTAGGTTAGAAGAAGTCGAGAAATGTATTGAGACGCTTGGAATTTTCATCTGTCTTGAATGCGATTTTTAGTGTCTCCAGTGAATTCGACGAAAGACTGATTCAAAAGAATACAATCTTGAACGTTTCAAAAGTAAGAATGAAAGCAATTGATAAATTACTTTACAGAAGGCAAAATGACGACTGGAGATACTGAAATATACTATTCTTGTAACCATTCTGCTGAAGAGGATTACAGATAGTAGTCGAAATATACGAATCTTCTGTACTTCTGATGTCATTTCTCTGATAGTGGGGTTAAAGTGTACATTTACAAATGTGCTATAACATTACAGTTTACCACAATACAGCAGGTTTAAAATCCCCTTTCACTCCAAGTGAAAGTCTTGCTAAAGCTTTCGAACCGTCAATAAACGGAAGCTTGGTCTGAAAACTGAAAAACGCGGCGCGCGATCCAGTTATTATTTCTTTTTTTTTTTAATTAGCAGGAAGCTGCAGAAAGGCACGGGTCCCGATGCTTAGAATGAAAGGCCCAACGCATAGAATACCCGAGTTAGGTCCTGTCGTGTCCCCGGAACGATTACCAATATCTGATTGAATTTGGAATCAAACTATTCATAAATGTAAAGCAGAGGTCGATCAAAAAATTGGACGAGCATATAGGTTCCTACTCGAGCCTTTTTTTTCGAAAACATTGGCATCGATTTCAAAGATGGGATTCAGGCTCGCTTACACTCCAATAGCATGAGTAGACAAACATCATAATTATCATTCGCGCGTTCCCTCGCCATAAATTGAAAGAGGGTAAAAGATGAGGCTGTCGACTTCACAAATGAACACATCTGGCGCGCGCACACAACACACACATATATACACACAAACACACACGACTCGGCAACGCAGTGGTAGTGTTCGCAACCGCTGCTACAGCGGTCCGAGTTCAAATCCCGCCCAGGGGTGAAATAATTTCAGTAACGCTGCGCTGTGAGTCGTGACTCATACTCTCGTGGGCGGGGAGTTGGGTGTGTGTGTGTGCGTGTAAGGTCACAGCATTACCCATAGATCGGTCATATATGAGCTCTGAGCTTCTCATCCGGGAAGGTAATAGCTGTCGATCACGAGTCCAACACGTGATCCAATAGACCATGGTGATACACACGCACAAACACACACACGTCTGGAAAGAAGAGACATGCCAAGGAAAAGTTAAAGTTACTTGCTGGCTTGAATAGTCGTGGTGAGGTATTAGACGCTGCAGCTAATCACGGAGAGAAAAGGATGGTAGAGTATTAATAACAGTGTAGAAACAGGGGAAGAAACGGTACTGAGCTCCTAATGGGTTGAGATGATGATTAATGGAACATAAACCACAGTTTGGAACGAAAGTGCCCCAAAACCTTTTGGAAATGAGCTTAGACGAGCATTGTACATCGCTGGTTGAAGGTTTGGTGTGATATGATGACAGATAGCCAAACGTAATACTACAAGCAATAGTTCCCTTAACATTTAAAAGACACCATCACCTCAAGCGTGCTTAAGGTGCTTTCTAAGCTGTTTACCAACTTCGCAGTTGTATGACTTGATTATTTCAATTATGTATTCATTATATACATATATATATATATATATATATATATATATATATATATATATACAGTATATATTCATATAGCCATCAGAAGTTGAGTGTTGGGTTGATTTTTTTTTTTCGTAATCCACAAACATCACAGCACCCCATAGCAAATGAATTATTGATTGCATAAACTCTCCGTTTTGATTTTTAGATTTGTCATTCAATTATTTTTTTTAAAGATTAAAGGAATATATCAAATAAGAGTTAGAAAACCAAAATTCCTCATCTGTTTATCCCAGAGCCGACATCTCGACGTTGGTAGAAAGGCTTAAGTATCTGAATACTACAAGAGCTAAGATGAATTAAAGATGGCTGTCTCTTCAGAGTCAACCACATCGAACAAATCTTGTGCGAAAATGAGATGAAGATCAGCTCGCCCACACAGTCGGAGGACCCATTGGCACGTTGCTTGCAGCAAGCAGAGAAATTCCTCATAAGTATATGGGGTAACATAGTAAAGAAGGTGCGGACCATTGGACACCCTATAACACATATACAGCTCCATCAAATACATTGAATAAGGCGGCATAAATGGGTGGGAATGGATTTATGCCTTTGACTTTTGCTACCTCCCTTGTATGGGGTAAAAATCCCTTGGAATATATATGCAAATGATGCATCTCACCAAAAACTGTGTGGGAAGAAGGTGAGATTACTGCCACAAACAAGTATGGAGAGCACAACCAATGTTCATGTTGGATCATTGTCATATAAATGCCCCACTGCATTGCCTCGTTCTTGTGAGTAATGTGTCGTTGAAAGTATACAAGTATTGTCCGAACAGACCAAATTCTTCTTGGGCATTAAACAACCTGAATGAAATAAGTCTCCACGTGAGAGGACTCTCTCAGAAGACAACAAGCTGAAGAGTTTGATGGAAGAACTGAAGGACATTAGCTGAGATATCGTAGGAATGAGTGAAGTTTTCAAGGAGAAAGAAAAGCTCGTGCCTCTGCAAAAGCCACCACCAGTTCTGCTATAGAAGTAAAGAGGAGAGATCCAATGGAATGGAATGCTTGATCAGTAGAAGGATTGCTGGTAGCGTTCTGAAGTTCAGCAGCGAATCAGATAAAGTAGCTTCGGTTACGATTACTGTAAAAGATGCACTCTAAAATAGTTCAAGTTTGTTCATTAACTTCATAGGGCTCAGATAATGGAACTGAATTTCTATGACTATGTGCATACATATACCATTCATATAACATCAGGGTTTTTTTTTCCTTACAAGGGGGGGTAGCCAAACAACAAAGGCATAGAATCCACTTCCACTCATTCCATCCCCACATACTCCACTCCCAAATACCCCCCCTTCCTCCCTTTTATTTTGGCTCCTCCTGGATGACGGGTCATCCCTGCATCTCGTCCACTGTTCTGGGCCAGAAGCAATGTAACTACAACTTCGCCAACCGTGTAGTTAATGAATGAAATAAACTTCCTGCAGAGGCAGTGCAATGTAGTTCAGTTCGAAGTTTTAATTAAGATAAACACCTAAGCAAGTTGCTGTGATGATTATGATCATTACAGCAACTTGCTTAGGTGTTTATCTTAATTATAAATGATAAATAAATGATAAATAAATGATAAATAAATGATAATTATCATTTATTTTATATTATTTGTTTTTGTTTTGTTATCATTTGTCTGTTTGATTCTCATTTATTATTAGTTATATGTCAATTTATTATTATTTGCTATTTACCTGTTTGTTTACTATTTAACTATACCTATGCATTTATCTATGTCTTTTATTTGTTATTTACATTATTATAGTTTTTATTTATTCATTTATTATTATTATGATTTTTTTCGCATCCGACCTAAATATGGACCAAAAGGTCTCCTGTCGGTATGCTCCGCCTTTGTAATCCCTTTGTAAAATGCACTTTGGTAGCTTGTGACAAATGCTAAACTGGGAAGGAACATGTCAAGTGAATTCTACTTTTGGGAGGTTTGGAGTAAGAGGCGACTTGCTTGTAAATTTTGCAGAGAATTGCAACATGAGAGGAATGAGGACTTCCTTCCAAAAGCGTGTAGGTCGTAAATACACCTGGAGGACTCCAAATGGAACAACAAAAAACGGAATAGACTTCATATTAGGAGATGAGAGCAACAGCGTTGGTAATATTACTGTTGTAAA